>NW_025747434.1:55000-57160 GCF_021184085.1 Oncorhynchus gorbuscha | reverse complement strand
TAACTCTGTACCGGTTCCCCATCACATTAACTCTGCACCGGTTCGGTTCCCCCTCACATTACTCTGTACCGGTTCCCCCTCTTGACTCTGTACCGGTTCCCCCTCACATTAACTCTGTACCGGTTCCCCCTCACATTAACTCTGCCCCTCACATTAACTCTGGTTCCCCCTCACATTGACATTGACTCTGTACCGGTTCCCCCATCACATTAACTCTGTACCGGTTCCCCTCACATTGACTTTGTACCGGTTCCCCATCACATTGACTCTGTACCGGTTCCCCCTCACATTGACTCTGTACCGGTTCCCCCTCACATTAACTCTGTACCGGTTCCCCCTCACATTGGCTCTGCACCGGTTCCCACACATTAACTCTGTACCGGTTCCCCCTTACATTAACTCTGTACCGGTTCCCCCTCACATGAACTCTGTACTGGTTCCCCCCTCACATTGACTCACATTTCACTGTAAGGTCTACTACACCTGTTGTTTTCAGCATTTCACTGTAAGGTCTACTACACCTGTTGTATTCAGCATTTCATTGTAAGGTCTACTACACCTGTTGTATTCAGCATTTCACTGTAAGGTCTACTACACCTGTTGTATTCAGCATTTCACTGTAAGGTCAACTACACCTGTTGTATTCAGTATTTCACTGTAAGGTCTACTACACCTGTTGTATTCAGCATTTCACTGTAAGGTCTACTACACCTGTTGTATTCAGCATTTCACTGTAAGGTCTACTACACCTGTTGTATTCAGCATTTCACTGTAAGGTCTACTACACCTGTTGTATTCAGCATTTCACTGTAAGGTCTACTACACCTGTTGTATTCAGCATTTCACTATAAGGTCTACTACACCTGTTGTATTCAGCATTTCACTATAAGGTCTACTACACCTGTTGTATTCAGCATTTCACTGTAAGGTCTACTACACCTGTTGTATTCAGCATTTCACTGTAAGGTCTACTACACCTGTTGTATTCAGCATTTCACTGTAAGGTCTACTACACCTGTTGTATTCAGCATTTCACTGTAAGGTCAACTACACCTGTTGTATTCAGCATTTCACTGTAAGGTCTACTACACCTGTTGTATTCAGCAGTTCACTGTAAGGTCAACTACACCTGTTGTATTCAGCAGTTCACTGTAAGGTCAACTACACCTGTTGTATTCAGCAGTTCACTGTAAGGTCAACTACACCTGTTGTATTCAGCAGTTCACTGTAAGGTCAACTACACCTGTTGTATTCAGCAGTTCACTGTAAGGTCAACTACACCTGTTGTATTCAGCAGTTCACTGTAAGGTCTACTACACCTGTTGTATTCAGCATTTCACTGTAAGGTCTACTACACCTGTTGTATTCGATGAATGTGACAAATACAAAGGCCTTGTTATGTTGGTGTGGTTGTATGGAGGGATGTAGAGAAAAAGCCTTGTAAAGTTGGTGTGGTTGTATGGATGGATGGAGAGAAAAAGCCTTGTAAAGTTGGTGTGGTTGTATGGAGGGATGGAGAGAAAAAGCCTTGTAAAGTTGGTGTGGTTGTATGGAGGGATGTAGAGAAAAAGCCTTGTAAAGTTGGTGTGGTTGTATGGATGGATGGAGAGAGAGAGAGAGAGATGGAGAGAAAAAGCCTTGTAAAGTTGGTGTGGTTGTATGGAGGGATGGAGAGAGAGAGAGAGAGATGGAGAGAAAAAGCCTTGTTATGTTGGTGTGGTTGTATGGAGGGATGGAGAGAGAGAGAGAGAGATGGAGAGAAAAAGCCTTGTTATGTTGTTGTGGTTGTATGGAGGGATGGAGAGAGAGAGAGAGATGGAGAGAAAAGGCCTTGTTATGTTGGTGTGGTTGTATGGAGGGATGGAGAGAGAGGTGGAGAGAAAAGGCCTTGTTATGTTGGTGTGGTTGTATGGAGGGATGGAGAGAGAGGTGGAGAGAAAAGGCCTTGTTATGTTGGTGTGGTTGTATGGAGGGATGGAGAGAGAGAGAGAGAGAAGGCCTTGTTATGTTGGTGTGGTTGTATGGAGAGATGGAGAGAGAGACAGAGACAGAGACAGAGAGAGAGAGAGAGAGAGAGAGAGAGAGAGAGAGAGAGAGAGAGAGAGAGAGAGAGAGAGAGAGAGAGAGAGAGAGAGAGAGAGAGGGAGGGAGGGAGAGGGA
>NW_025747434.1:20000-47500 GCF_021184085.1 Oncorhynchus gorbuscha | reverse complement strand
CGCCCGCCAGCCAGCCAGCCCGCCAGCCCGCCCGCCCGCCAGCCAGCCAGCCAGCCAGCCAGCCAGCCAGCCAGCCAGCCCGCCCGCCCGCCAGCCAGCCCGCCAGCCCGCCAGCCCGCCCCCGCCCGCCCACCAGCCAGCCCGCCAGCCAGCCCGCCCACCAGCCAGCCCGCCAGCCCGCCCGCCAGCCCGCCTGCACGCCCGCCAGCCTGCCCGCCAGCCCGCCCGAACCCTGGTTTGAGTTATGATTCAAGCCTTTGGACAGGTGTCTGTCCTGACCAAGTCCCCTTACCTCCTGCCCCTAGCTATGACAGCTCTTCTTATGGGTTCATTTTCTTTCATTCATGGCCCTACTCATAACCTGTTGCTTGATATTATCACTAATGCAGTCAACATCAAGGTTGGTCTGAATAAAAGATGAACCTATTTTAATGGACTTCTCCTGAAACACAAAGGGAGAACTTCAGTACTGTTACACAACAAGCATATAGCGACCGCTGTGTCTAATTCCCCTGGGCTTTCTCTGAACATGGCATGGCTGATTAAGAGAGAGAAATGAAGAGACAGAATGAGAGAGAGAGAGAGAGAGAGAGAGAGAGAGAGAGAGAGAGAGAGAGAGAGAGAGAGAGAGAGAGAGAGAGAGACAGAGAGACAGAGAGACAGAGAGACAGAGAGACAGACAGAGAGACAGAGAGACAGAGAGACAGAGAGACAGAGAGAGAGAGAGAGACAGAGAGACAGAGAGAGAGAGAGAGAGAGAGAGAGAGAGAGAGAGAGAGAGAGAGAGAGAGAGAGAGAGAGAGAGAGAGAGAGAGAGAGAGAGAGAGAGAGAGAGAGAGAGAGAGAGAGAGAGAGAGAGAGAGAGAGAGAGACAGAGAGACAGAGAGAAAGAGAGAGAGACAGAGAGAGAGAGACAGAGAGACAGAGAGAAAGAGAGAGAGACAGAGAGACAGAGAGAGAGAGAGAGAGAGAGAGAGAGAGAGAGAGAGAGAGAGAGAGAGAGAGAGAGAGAGAGAGAGAGAGAGAGAGAGAGAGAAAGAAAGAGATGGAGAAAGAGCGTCAACGAGATAGAGCGAGCGAGAGAGAGAGACAGAGAGAAAGAAAGAAAGAGAGAGAGAGACAGAGAGAGAGACGGAGAGAGAGAGAAAGAAAGAGAGAGAGAGAGACAGAAAGAAAGAGAGAGAGAGACAGAAAGAAAGAGAGAGAGACAGAAGGAAAGAGAGAGAGACAGAAAGAAAGAGAGAGAGACAGAGACAGAGAGAGAGAGAGACAGAGAGAGACAGAGAGAGAGAAAGAAAGAAAGAAAGAGAGAGAGAGAGAGAGAGAGAGAGAGAGAGAGAGAGAGAGAGAGAGAGAGAGAGAGAGAGAGAGAGAGAGAGGAGAGAGAGGATGAGTTTAAAGCCGACAGAGCATTAAGTAATAATGAGTTATAAATTAAAAGTTAAAAGCTGACATACTTTGGCCATCAATTGGAATGTAAAATAGTAAATTCTTCTATACAGCGTCCGGCAGGACAAGCCTGTACAATGTGTGTTGACCTTTCAACTCTCACAACTTTATCAACATTATAATGTTAATCTAACCAAGAGCAGATACAGAATCAAAACTGTATAATCTGATGTGTAATCTAACCCTGTCTGGATGGAACCAGTTCAACTATAATCTGATGTTTAATCTAACCCTGTCTGGATGGAACCAGTTCAACTATAATCTAATGTGTAATCTGACCCTGTCTGGATGGAACCAGTTCAACTATAATCTGATGTTTAATCTAACCCTGTCTAGATGGAACCAGTTCAACTATAATCTAATGTTTAATCTGACCCTGTCTGGATGGAACCAGTTCAACTATAATCTAATGTTTAATCTGACCCTGTCTGGATGGAACCAGTTCAACTATAATCTAATGTTTAATCTAACCCTGTCTAGATGGAACCAGTTCAACTATAATCTAATGTTTAATCTAACCCTGTCTAGATGGAACCAGTTCAACTATAATCTAATGTTCACTTCCTCTGTGTTGTGTTGGTCTGTACTGTAGTAAATTAAGATGGTGTTGTGTTGGTCTGTACTGTAGTGAATTAAGATGGTGTTGTGTTGGTCTGTACTGTAGTGAATTAAGATGGTGTGTTGGTCTGTACTGTAGTGAATTAAGATGGTGTTGTGTTGGTCTGTACTGTAGTGAATTAAGATGGTGTTGTGTGGGTCTGTACTGTAGTGAATTAAGATGGTGTTGTGTTGGTCTGTACTGTAGTGAATTAAGATGGTGTTGTGTTGGTCTGTACTGTAGTGAATTAAGATGGTGTTGTGTTGGTCTGTACTGTAGTGAATTAAGATGGTGTTGTGTTGGTCTGTACTGTAGTGAATTAAGATGGTGTTGTGTTGGTCTGTACTGTAGTGAATTAAGATGGTGTTGTGTTGGTCTGTACTGTAGTGAATTAAGATGGTGTTGTGTTGGTCTGTACTGTAGTGAATTAAGATGGTGTTGTGTTGGTCTGTACTGTAGTGAATTAAGATGGTGTTGTGTTGGTCTGTACTGTAGTGAATTAAGATGGTGTTGTGTTGGTCTGTACTGTAGTGAATTAAGATGGTGTTGTGTTGGTCTGTACTGTAGTGAATTAAGATGGTGTTGTGTTGGTCTGTACTGTAGTGAATTAAGATGGTGTTGTGTGGGTCTGTACTGTAGTGAATTAAGATGGTGTTGTGTTGGTCTGTACTGTAGTGAATTAAGATGGTGTTGTGTTGGTCTGTACTGTAGTGAATTAAGATGGTGTTGTGTTGGTCTGTACTGTAGTGAATTAAGATGGTGTTGTGTTGGTCTGTACTGTAGTGAATTAAGATGGTGTTGTGTTGGTCTGTACTGTAGTGAATTAAGATGGTGTTGTGTTGGTCTGTACTGTAGTGAATTAAGATGGTGTTGTGTTGGTCTGTACTGTAGTGAATTAAGATGGTGTTGTGTTGGTCTGTACTGTAGTGAATTAAACATGCTTCTAGGGGACAGGTTGTTCTGAGTCACAGAGTCTAAGTTAGGACCAGGCTCTCACATACCCATCCTTTCTTCCTCTGCTTCTCTCTTTCTCTCCTCCTCTTCTCTCTTCCCCTTGTCCTCCCCTCCTCTTCTCTCTTTCTCTCCTCTTCTCTCTTCCCCTCATCAAATCAAATCAAATTTATTTATATAGCCCTTCGTACATCAGCTGATATCTCAGTGCTGTACAGAAACCCAGCCTAAAACCCCCAAACAGCAAGCAATGCAGGTGTAGAAGCACGGTGGCTAGGACAAACTCCCTAGAAAGGCCAAAACCCAGGAAGAAACCTAGAGAGGAACCAGGCTATGTGGGGTGGCCAGTCCTCTTCTGGCTGTGCCGGGTGGAGATTATAACAGAACATGGCCAAGATGTTCAAATGTTCATAAATGACCAGCATGGTCGAATAATAACAAAGCTGCCCTCATCCTGCCCTCCTCTCTTCATCTCCTCCTCATCCTCCCCCCCTCTTCCCCCTTCCTCTCCTCCTCTCATCCTCTCCCCCTCATCCTCCCCTTTCCTCTCCTCCTCTCATATCCTCCTCCTCTCCTCCTCTCATATCCTCCTCTTCCTCTCATCTCATACTCTCATACCTAGGAGCTGTTCTAGTATCTATATGAATTGAACATAATGGTTCTTTCTGGGGGGATTTACAAAGTGGTGTGTTACACTGCAAAGACTACAGAGGGACTCCACCACACCCCAGGGGGTGTGTGAGTGTCTAATAATGCTGGACTAGCAGGCACCTTTATCACAGCAGTCTTCATTAGAGAGAGACAGCATATGGCTGCTCAGGAGAGGAAGAGAGATGAGGTGGAGGAGAGGAGCAGATAGGGAGAATTGATGAGGTGGAGGAGAGGAGAGAGAGAGGAAGAGAGATGAGGTGGAGGAGAAGAGGAGAGAGATGATGAGGTGGAGGAGAGGAGGAGAGAGGGAGAGATGATGAGGTGGAGGAGAGGAGGAGAGAGATGATGAGGTGGAGGAGAGGAGGAGAGAGGGAGAGTTGATGAGGTGGAGGAGAGGAGGAGCGGGGGAGAGGAGGAGAAGAGGAGAGGGGGAGAGATGATGAGGTGCAGGAGAGGAGGAGAGAGGGAGAGTTGATGAGGTGGAGGAGAGGAGGAGCGGGGGAGAGGAGGAGTGGGGGAGAGGAGGAGAGGATGAAGGGGGAGATGAGGAGGAGAGAGGCAGAGTTGATGAGGTGGAGGAAAGAAGGGGAGGGAGAGAGGTGATGAGGTGGAGGAGAGGAGGAGAGAGGGAGAGGAGGAGAGGGGGAGAGGAGGAGAGGAGGAGAGGGGGAGAGATGAGGTGGAGGAGAGAGGGAGAGTTGATGAGGTGGGGGAGAGAAGGAGAGGGAGAGAGGTGATGAGGTGGAGGAGAGGAGGAGAGAGGGAGAGGAGGAGGAGGGGAGGAGAGGGAGAGTTGATGAGGTGGAGGAGAGGAGGAGAGGGGGAGAGGAGGAGAGGGGGAGAGGAGGAGATGGGGAGAGGGGGAGAGATTATGAGGTGGAGGAGAGGAGGAGAGAGGAAGAGGTGATGAGGTGGAGGAGAGGTGATGAGGTGGAGGAGAGGAGGAGAGGGGGAGAAGAGGAGAGGAAGAGAGAGGAAGAGGTGATGAGGTGGAGGAGAGGGGGAGAGGGGGAGAGGGGGAGAGGAGGAGAGGAGGAGAGAGGGAGAGGTGATGATGTGGAGGAGAGGAGGAGAGGAAGAGAGAGGGAGAGTTGATGAGGTGGAGAGGAGGAGGGGCGAGAGATGATGAGGTGGAGGAGAAGAGGAGAGAGGGAGAATTGATGAGGTGGAGGAGAGGAGAGAGAGAGGAAGAGAGATGAGGTGGAGGAGAAGAGGAGAGAGATGATGAGGTGGAGGAGAGGAGAAGAGGAGAGGAGGAGAGGAGAGAGAGAGGAAGAGAGATGAGGTGGAGGAGAGGAGGAGAGAGATGATGAGGTGGAGGAGAGGAGGAGAGAGGGAGAGTTGATGAGGTGGAGGAGAGGAGGAGCGGGAGAGAGGAGGAGAGGAGGAGAGGGGGAGAGATGATGAGGTGCAGGAGAGGAGGAGAGAGGGAGAGTTGATGAGGTGGAGGAGAGGAGGAGCGGGGGAGAGGAGGAGTGGGGGAGAGGAGGAGGGAGGAGAGGGGGAGAGATGAGGAGGAGAGAGGCAGAGTTGATGAGGTGGAGGAGAGAAGGAGAGGGAGAGAGGTGATGAGGTGGAGGAGAGGAGGAGAGAGTGAGAGGAGGAGAGGGGGAGAGGAGGAGAGGAGGAGAGGGGGAGAGATGAGGTGGAGGAGAGGGAGAGAGGTGATGAGGTGGGGGAGAGAAGGAGAGGGAGAGAGGTGATGAGGTGGAGGAGAGGAGGAGAGGGGGAGAGGAAGAGAGGAGAGGGGGAGAGGAGGAGAGGGGGAGTTGATGAGGTGGGAGGAGAGGAGGAGAGGGGGAGAGGAGGAGAGAGGGAGAGGAGGAGAGGAGGAGAGAGGGAGAGTTGATGAGGTGGAGGAGAGGAGGAGAGAGGGAGAAGGAGGAGAGGGGGAGAGGGGGAGAGATGATGAGGTGGAGGAGAGGAGGAGAGAGGAAGAGGTGATGAGGTGGAGGAGAGATGATGAGGTGGAGGAGAGCAGGAGAGGAGGAGAGGGGGAGAAGAGGAGAGGAAGAGAGAGGGAGAGGTGATGAGGTGGAGGAGAGGGGGAGAGGGGGAGAGGAGGAGAGAGGGAGAGGTGATGATGTGGAGGAGAAAAGGAGAGGAGGAGAGGAAGAGAGAGGGAGAGTTGATGAGGTGGAGAGGAGGAGGGGCGAGAGATGATGAGGTGGAGGAGAAGAGGAGAGAGGGAGAGATGATGAGGTGGAGGAGAGGAGGAGAGAGGGAGCGGTGATGATGTGGAGGAGAGGAGGAGAGGAAGAGAGAGGGAGAGTTGATGAGGTGGAGAAGAAGAGGAGAGAGGGAGAGTTGATGAGGTGGAGGAGAGGAGGAGAGAGGGAGGTGATGAGGTGGAGAGGAGAGGGGGCGAGATGTTATAGGGGAGCTGTTTTTAGTCAAGACGTAAAATGTTTTTGTTGTACTGTATGTGTGTTTAATGTTGTGTTAGTGTATGTAAGTTGTTTAGTGTGACATGTGGTTCCCCCTGCTGCTATTGGACCAGGTCTCTCCTGGAAAAGAGAGAAACCTGTATAAATAAAGGTAGAAGAAGAAAGTGACGTGGAGGAGAGGTCACCTGTATGTAGGACAGGTGACGATGAAGAGGGAGAAGGAAAGGGGGTGGAATGAAAGGCAGGCCAGTGTATGTATGTGTGTGTGTATGTGTGTGTATGTGTGTGTGTGTGTGTGTGTGTGTATGTGTGTGTGTGTGTGTGTGTGTGTGTGTGTGTGTGTGTGTGTGTGTGTGTGTGTGTGTGTGTGTGTGTGTGTGTGTGTGTGTGTGTGTGTATGTGTGTGTGTATGTGTGTGTTTATGTAAGACAATAAACCTACAGTATGAGTTATCGTCCCTGACTCTGACCTCTCTGTCACTTGATCAACTCCTACTGAACTGACCTCACACTCCGTATGACCTGTACACACACACACACACACACACACACACACACACACACACACACACACACACACACACACACACACACACACACACACACACACACACACACACACACACACACACACACACACACACACACACACACACACACACACACACACACACACACACACACAGGGTGTGTTGACCAGTGGAGCACTGCACTGCACATCACATATTTTATTTTAGACACTGCCCTACAAAACCATTCTTTCTCCCCCCTCCTCTACTTTAAAAGATTAAAACTTACTCTCCAGTCTGTTTTAATGGTCAGAGTTCTCTCCAGTCTGTTCTAGAGGGCAGAGTTCTCTCCAGTCTGTTCTAGAGGGCAGAGTTCTCTCCAGTCTGTTCTAGAGGGCAGAGTTCTCTCCAGTCTGTTCTAGAGGGCAGAGTTCTCTCCAGTCTGTTATAGAGGTTAGAGTTCTCTCCAGTCTGTTATAGAGGTCAGAGTTCTCTCCAGTCTGTTCTAATGGTCAGAGTTCTCTCCAGTCTGTTCTAATGGTCAGAGTTCTCTCCAGTCTGTTCTAGAGGTCAGAGTTCTCTCCAGTCTGTTCTAGAGGGCAGAGTTCTCTCCAGTCTGTTCTAGAGGGCAGAGTTCTCTCCAGTCTGTTATAGAGGTCAGAGTTCTCTCCAGTCTGTTCTAATGGTCAGAGTTCTCTCCAGTCTGTTCTAATGGTCAGAGTTCTCTCCAGTCTGTTCTAATGGTCAGAGTTCTCTCCAGTCTGTTATAGAGGTTAGAGTTCTCTCCAGTCTGTTATAGAGGTCAGAGTTCTCTCCAGTCTGTTATAGAGGTCAGAGTTCTCTCCAGTCTGTTATAGAGGTCAGAGTTCTCTCCAGTCTGTTCTAATGGTCAGAGTTCTCTCCAGTTTGTTATAGAGGTCAGAGTTCTCTCCAGTCTGTTATAGAGGTCAGAGTTCTCTCCAGTCTGTTCTAATGGTCAGAGTTCTCTCCAGTCTGTTATAGAGGTCAGAGTTCTCTCCAGTCTGTTATAGAGGTTAGAGTTCTCTCCAGTCTGTTATAGAGGTCAGAGTTCTCTCCAGTCTGTTATAGAGGTCAGAGTTCTCTCCAGTCTGTTCTAATGGTCAGAGTTCTCTCCAGTCTGTTCTAATGGTCAGAGTTCTCTCCAGTCTGTTATAGAGGTTAGAGTTCTCTCCAGTCTGTTATAGAGGTTAGAGTTCTCTCCAGTCTGTTCTAATGGTCAGAGTTCTCTCCAGTCTGTTCTAATGGTCAGAGTTCTCTCCAGTCTGTTCTAATGGTCAGAGTTCTCTCCAGTCTGTTATAGAGGTTAGAGTTCTCTCCAGTCTGTTCTAATGGTCAGAGTTCTCTCCAGTCTGTTATAGAGGTTAGAGTTCTCTCCAGTCTGTTCTAATGGTCAGAGTTCTCTCCAGTCTGTTATAGAGGTCAGAGTTCTCTCCAGTCTGTTATAGAGGTTAGAGTTCTCTCCAGTCTGTTCTAATGGTCAGAGTTCTCTCCAGTCTGTTATAGAGGTTAGAGTTCTCTCCAGTCTGTTATAGAGGTCAGAGTTCTCTCCAGTCTGTTCTAATGGTCAGAGTTCTTCACTATCCACTATCTTTTAGTCACAGTCTGTCTCTATTCACCACAATCACTGTCATTCCTCCAGTCTGTCTCTATTCACCACAATCACTGTCATTCCTCCAGTCTGTCCCTATTCACCACAATCACTGTCATTCCTCCAGTCTGTCCCTATTCACCACAATCACCATCATTCCTCCAGTTTGTCTCTATTCACCACAATCACTGTCATTCCTCCAGTCTGTCCCTATTCACCACAATCACCATCATTCCTCCAGTCTGTCCCTATTCACCACAATCACTGTCATTCCTCCAGTCTGTCCCTATTCACCACAATCACTGTCATTCCTCCAGTCTGTCTCTATTCACCACAATCACTGTCATTCCTCCAGTCTGTCCCTATTCACCACAATCACTGTCATTCCTCCAGTCTGTCCCTATTCACCACAATCACTGTCATTCCTCCAGTCTGTCCCTATTCACCACAATCACTGTCATTCCTCCAGTCTGTCCCTATTCACCACAATCACTGTCATTCCTCCAGTCTGTCCCTATTCACCACAATCACTGTCATTCCTCCAGTCTGTCCCTATTCACCACAATCACTGTCATTCCTCCAGTCTGTCCCTATTCACCACAATCACTGTCATTCCTCCAGTCTGTCCCTATTCACCACAATCACTGTCATTCCTCCAGTCTGTCCCTATTCACCACAATCACTGTCATTCCTCCAGTCTGTCTCTATTCACCACAATCACCATCATTCCTCCAGTCTGTCCCTATTCACCACAATCACCATCATTCCTCCAGTCTGTCTCTATTCACCACAATCACTGTCATTCCTCCAGTCTGTCTCTATTCACCACAATCACTGTCATTCCTCCAGTCTGTCCCTATTCACCACAATCACCATCATTCCTCCAGTCTGTCATTCCTCCAGTCTGTCTATTCACCACAATCACTGTCATTCCTCCAGTCTGTCATTCACCACAATCAGTCATTCCTCCAGTCTGTCCCTATTCACCACAATCACTGTCATTCCTCCAGTCTGTCCCTATTCACCACAATCACTGTCATTCCTCCAGTCTGTCCCTATTCACCACAATCACTGTCATTCCTCCAGTCTGTCTCCTATTCACCTCAATCACTGTCATTCCTCCAGTCTGTCCCTATTCACCACAATCACTGTCATTCCTCCAGTCTGTCCCTATTCACCACAATCACTGTCATTCCTCCAGTCTGTCCCTATTCACCACAATCACTGTCATTCCTCCAGTCTGTCCCTATTCACCACAATCACCATCATTCCTCCAGTCTGTCCCTATTCACCACAATCACTGTCATTCCTCCAGTCTGTCCCTATTCACCACAATCACCATCATTCCTCCAGTCTGTCCCTATTCACCACAATCACCAGTCATCACATCCTCCAGTCCCTATTCACCACAATCACTGTCATTCCTCCAGTCTGTCCCTATTCACCACAATCACCATCATTCCTCCAGTCTGTCTCTATTCACCACAATCACTGTCATTCCTCCAGTCTGTCTCTATTCACCACAATCACCAACATTCCTCCAGTCTGTCTCTATTCACCACAATCACCATCATTCCTCCTGTCATGCGGGTGAAAGAGGACCCAAAAGCGACTTGGCGAAAACAGAGTCTTTAATCCAGTAAAGTAAATACAAACAAAAAACACAACTTTCACTCGAAATGACGAGGACAACTGGAGACTCGATCTTGAACAGCAGGTGAACAGCAGGTTGCCTCGGGAAGGCACTTGAACCAGACAGACTCAGACACCTGCTCACCACGCAGCATCTGAGGAAAACACGACACGACAGGGCGATACACAAACACAGCACGGTGAATTCTAGACAAGGAACCGACAGGACAGGAACGGAACACAAAGGAAGAAATAGGGACTCTAATCAGGGGAAAGGATCGGGAACAGGTGTGGGAAGACTAAATGATTGATTAGGGGAATAGGAACAGCTGGGAGCAGGAACGGAACGATAGAGAGAAGAGAGAGCGAGAGAGTGAGAGAGGGAGGGGGAGAGAGAGGGATAGAAAGAGGGAAAGAACCTAATAAGACCAGCAGAGGGAAACGAATAGAATGGGAAGCACAGGGACAAGACAAGATAATAAATGACAAAACATGACAGTACCCCCCACTCACCGAGCGCCTCCTGGCGCACTCGAGGAGGAATCCTGGCGGCAACGGAGGAAATCATCAATGAGTGAACGGTCCAGCACGTCCCGAGACGGAACCCAACTCCTCTCCTCAGGACCGTAACCCTCCCAATCCACTAAGTATTGGTGACCCCGTCCCGAGAACGCATGTCCATGATCTTATGTACTTTGTAAATAGGTGCGCTCTCGACAAGGACGGGAGGGGGAGGGAAGACGAACGGGGTGCGAAGAAAGGGCTTAACACAGGAGACATGGAAGACAGGATGGACGCGACGAAGATGTCGCGGAAGAAGCAGTCGCACAGCGACAGGATTGACGACCTGGGAGACACGGAACGGACCAATGAACCGCGGAGTCAACTTACGAGAAGCTGTCGTAAGAGGAAGGTTGCGAGTGGAAAGCCACACTCTCTGGCCGCAACAATACCTTGGACTCTTAATCCTGCGTTTATTGGCGGCTCTCACAGTCTGTGCCCTGTAACGGCAAAGTGCAGACCTCACCCTCCTCCAGGTGCGCTCACAACGTTGGACAAACGCTTGAGCGGAGGGAACGCTGGACTCGGCAAGCTGGGATGAGAACAGAGGAGGCTGGTAACCCAGACTACTCTGAAACGGAGATAACCCGGTAGCAGACGAAGGAAGCGAATTGTGAGCGTATTCTGCCCAGGGGAGCTGTTCTGCCCAAGACGCAGGGTTTCTGAAAGAAAGGCTGCGTAGTATGCGACCAATCGTCTGATTGGCCCTCTCTGCTTGACCGTTAGACTGGGGATGAAACCCGGAAGAGAGACTGACGGACGCACCAATCAAACGACAGAACTCCCTCCAAAACTGTGACGTGAATTGCGGGCCTCTGTCTGAAACGGCGTCTAACGGGAGGCCATGAATTCTGAATACATTCTCGATAATGATTTGTGCCGTCTCCTTAGCGGAAGGAAGTTTAGCGAGGGGAATGAAATGTGCCGCCTTAGAGAACCTATCGACAACCGTAAGAATCACAGTCTTCCCCGCAGACAAAGGCAGACCGGTAATGAAGTCTAGGCGATGTGAGACCATGGTCGAGAAGGAATGGGGAGCGGTCTGAGACGACCGGCAGGAGGAGAGTTACCCAACTTAGTCTGCGCGCAGTCCGAACAAGCAGCCACGAAACGGCGCGTGTCACGCTCCTGAGTCGGCCACCAAAAGCGCTGGCGAATAGACGCAAGAGTGCCTCGAACACCGGGATGACCAGCTAACTTGGCAGAGTGAGCCCACTGAAGAACAGCCAGACGAGTGGAAACAGGAACGAAAAGGAGGTTACTAGGACAAGCGCGCGGCGACGCAGTGTGCGTGAGTGCTTGCTTAACCTGTCTTTCAATTCCCCAGACTGTTAACCCGACAACACGCCCATAAGGAAGAATCCCCTCGGGATCAGTAGAAGCCACAGAAGAACTAAACAGACGGGATAAGGCATCAGGCTTGGTGTTCTTGCTACCCGGACGGTAAGAAATCACAAACTCGAAACGAGCGAAAAACAACGCCCAACGAGCTTGACGGGCATTAAGTCGTTTGGCAGAACGGATGTACTCAAGGTTCTTATGGTCTGTCCAAACGACAAAAGGAACGGTCGCCTCCAACCACTGTCGCCATTCGCCTAGGGCTAAGCGGATGGCGAGCAGTTCACGGTTACCCACATCATAGTTGCGCTCAGATGGCGACAGGCGATGAGAAAAATAAGCGCAAGGATGAACCTTATCGTCAGACTGGAAGCGCTGGGATAGAATGGCTCCCACGCCTACCTCTGAAGCGTCAACCTCGACAATGAATTGTCTAGTGACGTCAGGAGTAACGAGGATAGGAGCGGACGTAAACGTTCTTTTAGAAGATCAAAAGCTCCCTGGGCGGAACCGGACCACTTAAAACACGTCTTGACAGAAGTAAGAGCTGTGAGAGGGGCAGCAACTTGACCGAAATTACGAATGAAACGCCGATAGAAATTAGCGAAACCTAAAAAGCGCTGCAACTCGACACGTGACCTTGGAACGGGCCAATCACTGACAGCTTGGACCTTAGCGGAATCCATCTGAATGCCTTCAGCGGAAATAACGGAACCGAGAAAAGTAACGGAGGAGACATGAAAAGAGCACTTCTCAGACTTTACGTAGAGACAATTCTCTAAAAGGCGCTGTAGAACACGTCGAACGTGCTGAACATGAATCTCGAGTGACGGAGAAAAAATCAGGATATCGTCAAGATAGACAAAAACAAAGATGTTCAGCATGTCTCTCAGAACATCATTAACTAATGCCTGAAAAACAGCTGGCGCATTGGCGAGACCAAACGGCAGAACCCGGTACTCAAAATGCCCTAACGGAGTGTTAAACGCCGTTTTCCACTCGTCCCCCTCTCTGATGCGCACGAGATGGTAAGCGTTACGAAGGTCCAACTTAGTAAAGCACCTGGCTCCCTGCAGAATCTCGAAGGCTGATGACATAAGGGGAAGCGGATAACGATTCTTAACCGTTATGTCATTCAGCCCTCGATAATCCACGCAGGGGCGCAGAGTACCGTCCTTCTTCTTAACAAAAAGAACCCCGCCCCGGCCGGAGAGGAAGAAGGCACTATGGTACCGGCGTCAAGAGACACAGACAAATAATCCTCGAGAGCCTTACGTTCGGGAGCCGACAGAGAGTATAGTCTACCCCGAGGAGGAGTGGTCCCCGGAAGGAGATCAATACTACAATCATACGACCGGTGAGGAGGAAGGGAGTTGGCTCGGGACCGACTGAAGACCGTGCGCAGATCATGATATTCCTCCGGCACTCCTGTCAAATCGCCAGGTTCCTCCTGAGAAGTAGGGACAGAAGAAACGGGAGGGATGGCAGACATTAAACACTTCACATGACAAGAAACGTTCCAGGATAGGATAGAATTACTAGACCAATTAATAGAAGGATTATGACATACTAGCCAGGGATGACCCAAAACAACAGGTGTAAACGGTGAACGAAAAATCAAAAAAGAAATAGTCTCACTGTGGTTACCAGATACTGTGAGGGTTAAAGGTAGTGTCTCAAATCTGATACTGGGAAGATGACTACCATCTAAGGCGAACATGGGCGTAGGCTTCTCTAACTCTCTGAAAGGAATGTCATGTTTCCGAACCCATGCTTCGTCCATGAAACAACCCTCAGCCCCAGAGTCTATCAAGGCACTACATGTAGCACCCGAACCGGTCCAGCGTAGATGGACCGACAAAGTAGTACAGGATCTTGATGGAGAGACTTGAGTAGTTGCGCTCACCTGTAGCCCTCCGCTTACAGATGAGCTCTGGCTTTTACTGGACATGAATTAACAAAATGTCCAGCAACTCCGCAATAGAGGCACAGGCGGTTGGTGATCCTCCGTTCCCTCACCTTAGTCGAGATGCGAATCCCTCCCAGCTGCATGGGCTCAGACTCTGAGCCAGAGGAGGGAGATGGTTGCGATGCGGAGCAGGGAAACACCGTTGATGCGAGCTCTCTTCCACGAGCCCGGTGACGAAGATCTACCCGTCGTTCTATGCGGATGGCGAGAGCAATCAAAGAGTCCACATCTGAAGGAACCTCCCGGGAGAGAATCTCATCCTTAACCACTGCGTGGAGTCCCTCCAGAAAACGAGCGAGCAGCGCCGGCTCGTTCCACTCACTAGAGGCAGCAAGAGTGCGAAACTCAATAGAATAATCCGTTATGGACCGTTCACCTTGGCATAAGGAAGCCAGGGCCCTAGAAGCCTCCCTACCAAAAACTGAACGGTCAAAAACCCGAATCATCTCCTCTTTAAAGTTCTGGAACTTGTTAGAGCAATCAGCCCTTGCCTCCCAGATAGCTGTGCCCCATTCTCGAGCCCGGCCAGTAAGGAGTGAAATGACGTAAGCAACCCGAGCTCTCTCTCTAGAGTATGTGTTGGGTTGGAGAGAGAACACAATCTCACACTGCGTGAGAAAGGAGCGGCACTCAGTGGGCTGCCCGGAGTAGCAAGGTGGGTTATTAACCCTAGGTTCTGGAGGCTCGGCAGGCCAGGAAGTAACAGGTGGCACGAGACGTAGACTCTGGAACTGTCCAGAGAGGTCGGAAACCTGAGCGGCCAGGTTCTCCACGGCATGGCGAGCAGCAGACAATTCCTGCTCGTGTCTGCCGAGCATGGCTTCTTGGATCTCGACGGCAGTGTAACGAGCGTCTGAAGTCGCTGGGTCCATTCCTTGGTCGGTTCCTTCTGTCATGCGGGTGAAAGAGGACCCAAAAGCGACTTGGCGAAAACAGAGTCTTTAATCCAGTAAAGTAAATACAAACAAAAAACACAACTTTCACTCGAAATGACGAGGACAACTGGAGACTCGATCTTGAACAGCAGGTGAACAGCAGGTTGCC
This sequence comes from Oncorhynchus gorbuscha, assembly GCF_021184085.1. Classification (NCBI taxonomy): domain Eukaryota; kingdom Metazoa; phylum Chordata; class Actinopteri; order Salmoniformes; family Salmonidae; genus Oncorhynchus; species Oncorhynchus gorbuscha. The sequence goes on along the minus strand of NW_025747434.1, from coordinate 32,803 downwards.
TCGGGAAGGCACTTGAACCAGACAGACTCAGACACCTGCTCACCACGCAGCATCTGAGGAAAACACGACACGACAGGGCGATACACAAACACAGCACGGTGAATTCTAGACAAGGAACCGACAGGACAGGAACGGAACACAAAGGAAGAAATAGGGACTCTAATCAGGGGAAAGGATCGGGAACAGGTGTGGGAAGACTAAATGATTGATTAGGGGAATAGGAACAGCTGGGAGCAGGAACGGAACGATAGAGAGAAGAGAGAGCGAGAGAGTGAGAGAGGGAGGGGGAGAGAGAGGGATAGAAAGAGGGAAAGAACCTAATAAGACCAGCAGAGGGAAACGAATAGAATGGGAAGCACAGGGACAAGACAAGATAATAAATGACAAAACATGACACCTCCAGTCTGTCCCTATTCACCACAATCACTGTCATTCCTCCAGTCTGTCCCTATTCACCACAATCACTGTCATTCCTCCAGTCTGTCCCTATTCACCACAATCACTGTCATTCCTCCAGTCTGTCCCTATTCACCACAATCACTGTCATTCCTCCAGTCTGTCCCTATTCACCACAATCACTGTCATTCCTCCAGTCTGTCCCTATTCACCACAATCACCATCATTCCTCCAGTCTGTCCCTATTCACCACAATCACTGTCATTCCTCCAGTCTGTCTCTATTCACCACAATCACTGTCATTCCTCCAGTCTGTCTCTATTCACCACAATCACTGTCATTCCTCCAGTCTGTCCCTATTCACCACAATCACCATCATTCCTCCAGTCTGTCTCTATTCACCACAATCACTGTCATTCCTCCAGTCTGTCCCTATTCACCACAATCACCATCATTCCTCCAGTCTGTCTCTATTCACCACAATCACTGTCATTCCTCCAGTCTGTCCCTATTCACCACAATCACCATCATTCCTCCAGTCTGTCCCTATTCACCACAATCACTGTCATTCCTCCAGCCTGTCCCTATTCACCACAATCACTGTCATTCCTCCAGTCTGTCCCTATTCACCACAATCACTGTCATTCCTCCAGTCTGTCTCTATTCACCACAATCACTGTCATTCCTCCAGTCTGTCCCTATTCACCACAATCACCGTCATTCCTCCAGTCTGTCTCTATTCACCACAATCACCATCATTCCTCCAGTCTGTCCCTATTCACCACAATCACCATCATTCCTCCAGTCTGTCCCTATTCACCACAATCACTGTCATTCCTCCAGTCTGTCCCTATTCACCACAATCACTGTCATTCCTCCAGTCTGTCTCTATTCACCACAATCACCATCATTCCTCCAGTCTGTCTCTATTCACCACAATCACTGTCATTCCTCCAGTCTGTCCCTATTCACCACAATCACCATCATTCCTCCAGTCTGTCCCTATTCACCACAATCACCATCATTCCTCCAGTCTGTCCCTATTCACCACAATCACTGTCATTCCTCCAGTCTGTCCCTATTCACCACAATCACCATCATTCCTCCAGTCTGTCCCTATTCACCACAATCACTGTCATTCCTCCAGTCTGTCTCTATTCCCTGTGGTCTGCTGTGATCCAGTCTATTATTATATATATATTTTTTATTTAACCAGGTGGGCCAGTTGAAAACATGTTCTCATTTCCAACTGCGACCTGGCCAAGATAAAGCAAAGCAGTGTGACACAAACAACAACACAGAGTTACACAGAAACAACAACACAGAGTTACAGACAAACAACAACACAGAGTTACACAGAAACAACAACACAGAGTTACAGACAAACAACAACACAGAGTTACACATAAACAACAACACAGAGTTACAGACAAACAACAACACAGAGTTACACATAAACAACAACACAGAGTTAAACATAAACAACAACACAGAGTTACACATAAACAACAACACAGAGTTAGAGTTACACATAAACAACAACACAGAGTTAGAGTTACACATAAACAACAACACAGAGTTAGATAAGGCGGAGCTTTACCTAGTATAGATTTATAGATGACCAGGAGCCAGTGGGTCTGGCGACGAATATGTTGCAAGGGCCAACCGACTAGAGCATACAGGTCGCAGTGGTGGGTGGTATAAGGGGCTTTGGTGACAAAATGGATGGCACTGTGATAGACTGCATCCAGTTTGCTGAGTAGAGTATGGATGGAGGATGGAGGGCGTGAGGGATCAAGGGGAGATGAGAAAACTGTAGGAAAAACTATTTGCACTAAAGCTTTCCTATTATTAGAGCAAGAGACTGGAGGCAGGAAGATATGAGGGGGGGGAGAGAGAGAGAGAGAGAGAGGGAGAGGGAGAGGGAGAGGGATAGAGACAGAAAGAGAGAGAGAGAGAAAGGGAGAGAGAGAGATAGAGACAGAAAGAGAGAGAGAGAGAGATAGAGACAGAAAGAGAGAGAGAGAGAAAGGGAGAGAATGGGGAATGGTAGACAGAGTCAGAGAGAGAGAGAGTTAGCATGAAATAGAGAGAGACAGAGTTAGCATGAAATAGAGAGAGAGAGAGAGAGAGAGAGAGAGAGAGAGAGAGGAGAGGGAGAGAGAGAGAGAGAGAGAGAGAGAGCGCTTACAATGCAGAGTGTGAGTCATCCACCCAGCCAATCCAAGCCCTCCTCCCCTCTCCCTGCCTGTTGCTTAGGTAACATGATGTCAGACGGCTCCTGGCGGCACCTCTGAGGCGTGTCGTAGGAGCGTGCCTCATTCTCCTCGTCTCCCGCTGTGTGTGTGTGTGTGTGTGTGTGTGTGTCAATCCAACAGGAGTAATCCTGTCACAGATTATCTAAATCAATACAGTATCATGTCTGTTTGTGTTTCTGTGTGTCTTCTATAATTACTTGTAACAGTATTCTGGTTATATGTACTGTATCTGGGATTTTGTGGCAAGTCACTGAAAGGGTATCAGAAACGAGTCTATATCCTCTCAACACCCACCAACCCCCTCCCTCCCTCCCTTCTCTTTCGTCTAGGAAATCCTGATAACATCTGGATGTGATGGTAGGAACGACAACACAACTTTGTCAAATGAATGAAATACTCCACTTGGCTTTGTGAGGATAATGTGGCCACCACTGTTTAGAGCGGCTGGTCGTCATCAAACCGTGCAGGGCTGAGGAATGAAGAAGAGAAGAGACTACAGCCTAAACTTGGCTGGTCGTCATCAAACCGTGCAGGGCTGAGGAATGAAGAAGAGAAGAGACTACAGCCTAAACTTGGCTGGTCGTCATCAAACCGTGCAGGGCTGAGGAATGAAGAAGAGAAGAGACTACAGCCTAAACTTGGCTGGTCGTCATCAAACCGTGCAGGGCTGAGGAATGAAGAAGAGAGGAGACTACAGCCTAAACTTGGCTGTAGTCATCAAACCGTGCAGGGCTGAGGAATGAAGAAGAGAAGAGACTACAGCCTAAACTTGGCTGGTCGTCATCAAACCGTGCAGGGCTGAGGAATGAAGAAGAGAAGAGACTACAGCCTAAACCGTGCAGGGCTGAGGAATGAAGAAGAGAAGAGACTACAGCCTAAACTTGGCTGTAGTCATCAAACCGTGCAGGGCTGAGGAATGAAGAAGAGAGGAGACTACAGCCTAAACTTGGCTGGTCATCAAACCGTGTGAGGAATGAAGAAGAGAAGAGACATCAAACCGTGCAGGGCTGAGGAATGAAGAAGAGAAGAGACTACAGCCTAAACTTGGCTGGTCGTCGTCAAACCGTGCAGGGCTGAGGAATGAAGAAGAGAAGAGACTACAGCCTAAACTTGGCTGGTCGTCATCAAACCGTGCAGGGCTGAGGAATGAAGAAGAGAAGAGACTACAGCCTAAACTTGGCTGGTCGTCATCAAACCGGCAGGGCTGAGGAATGAAGAAGATCAGCCTAAACCGTGCAGGGCTGAGGAATGAAGAAGAGAAGAGACTACAGCCTAAACTTGGCTGTGTCAGGCAGGGCTGAGGAATGAAGAAGAGAAGAGACTAAAGGCCTAAACCGTGCAGGGCTGAGGAATGAAGAAGAGAGAGACTACAGCCTAAACCGTGCAGGGGGCTGAGGAATGAAGAAGAGAAGAGACTACAGCCTAAACTTGGCTGCAGGGCTGCAGGGCTGAAGAAGAGAAGAGAGAGACTACAGCCTAAACCGTGCAGGGCTGAGGAATGAAGAAGAGAGGAGACTACAGCCTAAACCGTGCAGGGCTGAGGAATGAAGAAGAGAGGAGACTACAGCCTAAACCTGTGTCAGGGCTGAGGAATGAAGAAGAGAAGAGACTACAGCCTAAACCGTGCAGGGCTGAGGAATGAAGAAGAGAAGAGACTACAGCCTAAACCGTGCAGGGCTGAGGAATGAAGAAGAGAAGAGACTACAGCCTAAACCGTGCAGGGCTGAGGAATGAAGAAGAGAAGAGACTACAGCCTAAACCGTGCAGGGCTGAGGAATGAAGAATGAGAAGAGACTACAGCCTAAACCGTGCAGGGCTGAGGAATGAAGAAGAGAAGAGACTACAGCCTAAACCGTGCAGGGCTGAGGAATGAAGAAGAGAAGAGACTACAGCCTAAACCGTGCAGGGCTGAGGAATGAAGAAGAGAAGAGACTACAGCCTAAACCGTGCAGGGCTGAGGAATGAAGAAGAGAAGAGACTACAGCCTAAACCGTGCAGGGCTGAGGAATGAAGAAGAGAAGAGACTACAGCCTAAACCGTGCAGGGCTGAGGAATGAAGAAGAGAAGAGACTACAGCCTAAACCGTGCAGGGCTGAGGAATGAAGAAGAATGAAGAGAGAGACTACAGCCTAAACCGTGCAGGGCTGAGGAATGAAGAAGAGAAGAGACTACAGCCTAAACCGTGCAGGGCTGAGGAATGAAGAAGAGAGGAGACTACAGCCTAAACCGTGCAGGGCTGAGGAATGAAGAAGAGAAGAGACTACAGCCTAAACCGTGCAGGGCTGAGGAATGAAGAAGAGAAGAGACTACAGCCTAAACTTGGCTGGTCTCAGCCAAACCGTGCAGGGCTGAGGAATGAAGAAGAGAAGAGACTACAGCCTAAACCGTGCAGGGCTGAGGAATGAAGAAGAGAGGAGACTACAGCCTAAACCGTGCAGGGCTGAGGAATGAAGAAGAGAAGAGACTACAGCCTAAACCGTGCAGGGCTGAGGAATGAAGAAGAGAGGAGACTACAGCCTAAACCGTGCAGGGCTGAGGAATGAAGAAGAGAAGAGACTACAGCCTAAACCGTGCAGGGCTGAGGAATGAAGAAGAGAAGAGACTACAGCCTAAACCGTGCAGGGCTGAGGAATGAAGAAGAGAAGAGACTACAGCCTAAACCGTGCAGGGCTGAGGAATGAAGAAGAGAAGGAGACTACAGCCTAAACCGTGCAGGGCTGAGGAATGAAGAAGAGAAGAGACTACAGCCTAAACCGTGCAGGGCTGAGGAATGAAGAAGAGAAGAGACTACAGCCTAAACCGTGCAGGGCTGAGGAATGAAGAAGAGAAGAGACTACAGCCTAAACCGTGCAGGGCTGAGGAATGAAGAAGAGAAGAGACTACAGCCTAAACCGTGCAGGGCTGAGGAATGAAGAAGAGAAGAGACTACAGCCTAAACCGTGCAGGGCTGAGGAATGAAGAAGAGAAGAGACTACAGCCTAAACCGTGCAGGGCTGAGGAATGAAGAAGAGAAGAGACTACAGCCTAAACCGTGCAGGGCTGAGGAATGAAGAAGAGAAGAGACTACAGCCTAAACCGTGCAGGGCTGAGGAATGAAGAAGAGAAGAGACTACAGCCTAAACCGTGCAGGGCTGAGGAATGAAGAAGAGAAGAGACTACAGCCTAAACCGTGCAGGGCTGAGGAATGAAGAAGAGAAGAGACTACAGCCTAAACCGTGCAGGGCTGAGGAATGAAGAAGAGAGGAGACTACAGCCTAAACCGTGCAGGGCTGAGGAATGAAGAAGAGAAGAGACTACAGCCTAAACCGTGCAGGGCTGAGGAATGAAGAAGAGAGGAGACTACAGCCTAAACCGTGCAGGGCTGAGGAATGAAGAAGAGAAGAGACTACAGCCTAAACCGTGCAGGGCTGAGGAATGAAGAAGAGAAGAGACTACAGCCTAAACCGTGCAGGGCTGAGGAATGAAGAAGAGAAGAGACTACAGCCTAAACCGTGCAGGGCTGAGGAATGAAGAAGAGAAGAGACTACAGCCTAAACCGTGCAGGGCTGAGGAATGAAGAAGAGAAGAGACTACAGCCTAAACCGTGCAGGGCTGAGGAATGAAGAAGAGAAGAGACTACAGCCTAAACTTTTATTTATTATTATTATGTGTACCTTTATTTAACTAGTCAGTTAAGAACAAATGATTAGTTACAATGATGCCTAGGAACAGGGGGTGAACGACCTTCTTCAGGGGCAGAACGACAGATTTGACCTTGTCAGCTCGGGGATTTGATCTAGCAACCTGTCTGTTACCGACCCAATGTGCTAACCGCTAGGCTAACTGCCGCTGAACAGACAGACAGTGAGAGATAGAGAGAGACACAGAGAGAGAGAGCAGAATTAGGCCGATACCCACTAATGATCAAAATCCAGAAAAGAGCCGTTAAATTCTACAACCACCTAAAAGGAAGCGATTCACAAACCTTCCATAACAAAGCCATCACCTACAGAGAGATGAACCTGGAGAAGAGTCCCCTAAGCATGCTGGTCCTGGGGCTCTGTTCACAAACACAAACACACCCTACAGAGCCCCAGGACAGCAGCACAATTAGACCCAACCAAATCATGAGAAAACAAAAAGATAATTACTTAACACATTGGAAAGAATTAACAAAAAAACAGAGCAAACTAGAATGCTATTTGGCCCTACACAGAGAGTACACAGCGGCAGAATACCTGACCACTGTGACTGACCCAAAATGAAGGAAAGCTTTGACTATGTACAGACTCAGTGAGCATAGCCTTGCTATTGAGAAAGGCCGCCGTAGGCAGACATGGCTCTCAAGAGAAGACAGGCTATGTGCTCACTGCCCACAAAATGAGGTGGAAACTGAGCTGCACTTCCTAACCTCCTGTCCAATGTATGACCATATTAAAGACACATATTTCCCTCAGATTACACAGATCCACAAAGAATTCGAAAACAAATCCAATTTTGATAAACTCTCATATCTACTGGGTGAAATACCACAGTGTGACATCACAGCAGCAAGATTTGTGACCTGTTGCCACGAGAAAAGGGCAACCAGTGAAGAACAAACACCATTGTAAATACAACCCATATTTATGCTTATTTATTTTATCTTGTGTCCTTTAACCATTTGTACATTGTTAAAACACTGTATATATATATATAATATGACATTTGTAATGTCTTTACTGTTTTGAAACTTCTGTATGTGTAATGTTTACTGTTAATATTTGTTGTTTTTCACTTTGTATATTATCTTCCACACTTGCTTTGGCAATGTTAACACATGTTTCCCCTGTCAATAAAGCCCTTGAATTGAATTGAGAGAGATACAGAGGATGACACAGCAAGCCCAATCACACTCACACACACACACACACACACACACACACACACACACACACACACACACACACACACACACACACACACACACACACACACACACACACACACACACACACACACACACACACACACACACACACACACACACACACACACACACACATCTCAGCTCAGCTCAGTTGGCCCTAAAGGATGACAATCAACCTGCCAGCTGTTGTCAAGGCCTGGACTCCACCTCTCTAGAACATAACCACCAGCATCATGCTCTATAGCTAGACTACATTACCTTAGTCATACCCAGGCCTTGACGTAGTCTGTGTGTGTGTGCTACCTTGTGTACCTGTGTGTCTCCCTGTATGAGAGAATATGTATGTGTGAGTGGGCTCTCTCTCTCTCTCTCTCTCTCTCTCTCTCTCTCTCTCTCTGTCTCTGTCTCTCTCTCTCTCTCTCTCTGTCTCTCTCTCTCTCTCTGTCTCTCTGTCTCTCTCTCTCTCTCTCTCTCTCTCTCTCTCTCTCTCTCTCTCTCTCCTCTCTCTGTCTCTCTCTCTCTCTCTCTCTCTCTCTCTCTCTCTCTCTCTCTCTCTCTCTCTCTCTCTCTCTCTCTCTCTCTCTCTCTCTCTCTCTCTCTCTCTCTCTCTCTCTCTCTCTCTCTCTCTCTCTCTCTCTCTCTCTCTCTCTCTCTCTCTCTCTCTCTCTCTCTCTCTCTCTCTATCTATCTATCTATCTATCTATCTATCTATCTATCTATCTATACAACTCAACCTGCTCCTAGACCTCTCCCGTTAACCAGCCATACAACTCAACCTGCTCCTAGACCTCTCCCGTTAACCAGCCATACAACCTGCTCCTAGACCTCTCCCGTTAACCAGCCATACAACTCAACCTGCTCCTAGACCTCTCCCGTTAACCAGCCATACAACCTGCTCCTAGACCTCTCCCGTTAACCAGCCATACAACTCAACCTGCTCCTAGACCTCTCCCGTTAACCAGCCATACAACCTGCTCCTAGACCTCTCCGTTAACCAGCCATACAACTCAACCTGTTCCTAGACCTCTCCGTTAACCAGCCATACAACTCAACCTGCTCCTAGACCTCTCCCATTAACCAGCCATACAACTTAACCTGCTCCTAGACCTCTCCCGTTAACCAGCCATACAACTCAACCTGCTCCTAGACCTCTCCCGTTAACCAGCCATACAACCTGCTCCTAGACCTCTCCGTTAACCAGCCATACAACTCAACCTGTTCCTAGACCTCTCCGTTAACCAGCCATACAACTCAACCTGCTCCTAGACCTCTCCCATTAACCAGCCATACAACTTAACCTGCTCCTAGACCTCTCCCGTTAACCAGCCATACAACTCAACCTGCTCCTAGACCTCTCCGTTAACCAGCCATACAACTCAACCTGCTCCTAGACCTCTCCGTTAACCAGCCATACAACTCAATCTGCTCCTAGACCTCTCCGTTAACCAGCCATACAACCTCCTCCACCTACTCCTCCCCTCCCCAGCCAACTACTCCTCCTCCACCTACTCCTCCCTAGACTCTCCTCCACCTCCTCCCCTCTCCTCCACCTACTCCTCCAACTACTCCTCCTCCACCTACTCCTCCCCTCCCGTCCAACTACTCCTCCTCCACCTACTCCTCCCCTCTCCACCTACCTCCTCCTCTCCTCCACCTAACTCCCTCCTCCCCTCCCTCCCCCCCACCTACTCCTCCTCCACCTACTCCTCCCCTCCACCTACTCCTCCTCCCCTCCACCTACTCCTCCCCTCCTCCCCCCAACTACTCCTCCTCCACCTACTCCTCCTCCACCTACTCCTCCTCCCGCCAACTACTCCTCCTCCACCTACTCCTCCCCTCCCCCGTCCAACTACTCCTCCTCCACCTACTCCTCCCCTCCACCTACTCCTCCCTCCCCTCCACCTACTCCTTCCCTCTCCTCCCCTCCCCCCCCCCTCCACCTACTCCTCCCCTCCCCTCCAACTACTCCTCCTCCACCTACTCCTCCCTCCCCGCCAACTACGCCTCCTCCACCTACTGCTCCCCTCCACCTACTCCTCCCCTCCCCTCCACCTCCTCCTTCCCTCTTCTCCACCTCCTCCTCCTCCCTTCTCCTCCACCTACTCCTCCCCTCCAACTACTCCTCCTCCACCTACTCCTCCCCTCCATCTACTCACCCCTCCAACTACTCCTCCTCCACCTACTCCTCCCATCCACCTACTCCTCCCCTCTCCTCCACCTACTCCTCCTCCCCTCTCCTCCACCTACTCCTCCCCTCCAACTACTCCTCCTCCACCTACTCCTCCTCCACCTACTCCTCCCCTCCCCTCCAACTACTCCTCCTCCACCTACACCTCCCCTCCCCTCCAACTCCTCCTCCTCCTCCACCTACTTCTCTCCTCTCCTCCACCCCTCTCCTCCACCTACTCCTCCCCTCTCCTCCACCTACTCCTCCCCTCTCCTCCACCTACTCCTCCCCTCTCCTCCACCTACTCCTCTCCTCCACCTACTCCTCCCCTCTCCTCCACCTACTCCTCTCCTCCACCTACTCCTCCCCTCTCCTCCACCTACTCCTCCCCTCTCCTCCACCTACTCCTCTCCTCCACCTATTCCTCCCCTCTCCTCCACCTTCTCTTCCCCTCTCCTCCACCTACTCCTCCTCCCCTCCCTCTCCTCCACCTACTCCTCTCCTCCACCTACTCCTCCCCTCTCCTCCACCTACTCCTCCCCTCTCCTCCACCTACTCCTCTCCTCCACCTATTCCTCCCCTCTCCTCCACCTTCTCTTCCCCTCTCCTCCACCTACTCCTCCTCCCCTCCCCTCTCCTCCACCTACTCCTCTCCTCCACCTACTCCTCCCCTCTCCTCCACCTACTCCTCCCCTCTCCTCCACCTACTCCTCTCCTCCACCTACTCCTCCCCTCTCCTCCACCTACTCCTCCCCTCTCCTCCACCTACTCCTCTCCTCCACCTACTCCTCCCCTCTCCTCCACCTACTCCTCCACCTACTCCTCCTCCCCTCTCCTCCACCTACTCCTCCTCCCCTCTCCAACACATATTTGTCTGTTATTAAAGAGATAGCAGGAAACAGCATAATCTTCTGCTGGGGAATGAATGCAGCCCAACAGCAGATTGAAGTCAGGCTAGAGCAACACTTCTCCAGTAACAACACGCCTATCTGGAAAGGATTACAAAAGATTGCAAACTGCAAACCGAAAGCCCCCCCCCCCCACTGCCCAATCAACGAGAGCAGTTCTACAGCAGATTGACTCACAAAAGCCCCTCCACCATCAGGACTCTACTAAAACTCTCCTCTGGCAGGCGGTTCAGTCGATCACGACCAAAACCACCAGCCAGATGAACACTTTCATTTCCCCGTGCTGTGACCCCCTCCAACCGGCCAGCTGGGCCATAAAGACTAGAGGACGACACACTCCATGTGCATCACCACTGCATCAATACTGCATCATGTCTGAGCTGTACACTAAATAACTCACTATACTGCATCAAGCCATCTCTGAGCTGTACACTAAATAACTGCAGTATACTGCATCAAGCCATGTCTGAGCTGTACACTAAATAACTGCAGTATACTGCATCAAGCCATCTCTGAGCTGTACACTAAATAACTCACTATAATGCATCAAGCCATCTCTGAGCTGTACACTAAATAACCCACTATACTGCATCAAGCCATCTCTGAGCTGTACACTAAATAACTCACTATACTGCATCAAGCCATCTCTGAGCTGTACACTAAATAACTCACTATACTGCATCAAGCCATCTCTGAGCTGTACACTAAATAACTGCATCAAGCCATCTCTGAGCTGTACACTAAATAACTCACTATACTGCATCAAGCCATCTCTGAGCTGTACACTAAATAACTCACTATACTGCATCAAGCCATCTCTGAGCTGTACACTAAATAACTGCAGTATACTGCATCAAGCCATGTCTGAGCTGTACACTAAATAACTGCAGTATACTGCATCAAGCCATCTCTGAGCTGTACACTAAATAACTCACTATAATGCATCAAGCCATCTCTGAGCTGTACACTAAATAACCTACTATACTGCATCAAGCCATCTCTGAGCTGTACACTAAATAACTCACTATACTGCATCAAGCCATCTCTGAGCTGTACACTAAATAACTCACTATACTGCATCAAGCCATCTCTGAGCTGTACACTAAATAACTGCATCAAGCCATCTCTGAGCTGTACTAAATAACTCACTATACTGCATCAAGCCATCTCTGAGCTGTACACTAAATAACTCACTATACTGCATCAAGCCATCTCTGAGCTGTACACTAAATAACTGCACTATACTGCATCAAGCCATCTCTGAGCTGTACACTAAATAACTGCAGTATACTGCATCAAGCCATCTCTGAGCTGTACACTAAATAACTCACTATACTGCATCAAGCCATCTCTGAGCTGTACACTAAATAACTGCATCAAGCCATCTCTGAGCTGTACACTAAATAACTCACTATACTGCATCAAGCCATCTCTGAGCTGTACACTAAATAACTGCATCAAGCCATCTCTGAGCTGTACACTAAATAACTCACTATAATGCATCAAGCCATCTCTGAGCTGTACACTAAATAACCCACTATACTGCATCAAGCAATCTCTGAGCTGTACACTAAATAACTCACTATACTGCATCAAGCCATCTCTGAGCTGTACACTAAATAACTCACTATACTGCATCAAGCCATCTCTGAGCTGTACACTAAATAACTGCATCAAGCCATCTCTGAGCTGTACACTAAATAACTCACTATACTGCATCAAGCCATCTCTGAGCTGTACACTAAATAACTCACTATACTGCATCAAGCCATCTCTGAGCTGTACACTAAATAACTGCAGTATACTGCATCAAGCCATGTCTGAGCTGTACACTAAATAACTGCATCAAGCCATCTCTGAGCTGTACACTAAATAACTCACTATACTGCATCAAGCCATCTCTGAGCTGAACACTAAATAACTGCATCAAGCCATAGCTGTACACTAAATAACTCACTATACTGCATCAAGCCATCTCTGAGCTGTACACTAAATAACTCACTATACTGCATCAAGCCATCTCTGAGCTGTACACTAAATAACTGCACTATACTGCATCAAGCCATCTCTGAGCTGTACACTAAATAACTCATCAAGCTATACTGCATCAAGCCATCTCTGAGCTGTACACTAAATAACTGCATCAAGCCATCTCTGAGCTGTACACTAAATAACTCACTATACTG
>NW_025747434.1:0-10000 GCF_021184085.1 Oncorhynchus gorbuscha | reverse complement strand
CTCCAGTTTCTCTCCTCTCCTTTGTGTGGATACCCTCAATAATTGATAGTTGGAGCAGGCAGGCTGCCTTCCCTTTGTTAGCATGTCTGCTTTGTTCCAAGCAGCAACACACTGTACAGACGTTATTGACTCAGGAGGCGAGGCCAGGGTTTCATCTCATTACATCTGTATGGCCATGTGTGTGTATATAATACTATCTACTGACTGACATGAAGAGGGGAAGAGGACAGCTGGGGTGACTGACTGGAGGGGGTGTTTGTTTACTGCTGTGATATTAGTGAGAAAGGTGTCACACGCACACACACACGCACGCACACACACACACACACACACACACACACACACACACACACACACACACACACACACACACACACACACACACACACACACACACACACACACACACACACACACACACACACACACACACACGAGTATCACCGTACGCGTTAGTACAAGGTATGTGCTGACAGCAAGCTTGTGGTTGGAGGAATGAGGGGAATGACGGAGGAGTTGGGGAGGAGGATGAGAGCAGGAGAAGAGGTGTGACTGTCCCTCCACTCACCAGCACGCAGGCCACATTGACACCGAATATTTATGTCTTGGAAGGTGCCGGGTGTGGGGAGTGATTGACTGTGGTATAAAAAGCCTTCTGAGAATATAGACGGCCTTAGTGCCATAGAGCCTGACCTCCAAACCTGTCAACCAACCAAACAACTTCTGACCTGGAAAATAAAACAGTGTTCAAGAGCGCATCTAGGGTCACATGACTGTTTCCAAATCCTGTCCTTTAACATGGGTGAAACAGAGCCTTTCAAGTTTGTTTACACTTCCTCAGCCATTTTATAGCTCCCTGGTTAAAGGGTTCAAGTCAGAGATCTACGTCAAGGCCTGTTTAAAATGGAAGGGGAAGAGGAGAGAGTTCACAGAGCACTGGAACACTCTCTGAGGAGGGGAAGAGGAGAGAGTTCACAGAGCACTGGAACACTCTCTGAGGAGGGGAAGAGGAGAGAGTTCACAGAGCACTGGAACACTCTCTGAGGAGGGGGAAGAGGAGAGAGTTCACAGAGCACTGGAACACTCTCTGAGGAGGGGGAAGAGGAGAGAGTTCACAGAGCACTGGAACACTCTCTGAGGAGGGGAAGAGGAGAGAGTTCACAGAGCACTGGAACACTCTCTGAGGAGGGGGAAGAGGAGAGAGTTCACAGAGCACTGGAACACTCTCTGAGGAGGGGGAAGAGGAGAGCAGTTCACAGAGCACTGGAACACTCTCTGAGGAGGGGAAGAGGAGAGAGTTCACAGAGCACTGGAACACTCTCTGAGGAGGGGGAAGAGGAGAGAGTTCACAGAGCACTGGAACACTCTCTGAGGAGGGGGAAGAGGAGAGAGTTCACAGAGCACTGGAACTCTCTGAGGATCTGGTAGAAATAAACCGGTGAAAGACTTCCTTGTGGACTCTCTGGTGGCAGTCAGACAAACAGGCTGGTAGACAAACAGGCTGGTAGACAAACAGGCAGTCAGACAAACAGGCAGGAGTCAGACAAACAGGCTGGTAGACAAACAGGCTGGACAGGCTAGACAAACAGGAAGTCAGACAAACAGGCTGGTAGACAAACAGGCTGGTAGACAAACAGGCAGTCAGACAAACAGGCAGTCAGACAAACAGGCTGGTAGACAAACAGGCTGGTAGACAAACAGGAAGTCAGACAAACAGGCTGGTAGACAAACAGGCTGGTAGACAAACAGGCTGGTAGAAGGCAAAAAGACAGAGTGTATTACACACACACCTGTCTAGAATAACAGTCTGGACCTTATCATCACAGACCTGTCTAGAATAACAGTCTGGACCTTATCATCACAGACCTGTCTAGAATAACAGACAGTCATCACAGGATGAGGGTCTCAGTCAGGTTGAGACTGGTCTTCTACGATTGATTTAATGTATTGTTATTCTCACTAACATTGTTGTTGTAGCTGGTGTTAATGGTAATCCCATTTCAACTACTATTATTACTACTGATGTCTTATTGATGCTGGTACCACCATTGTTGTCATATGTAGACCAACACAATGGAAGTCATTCAACTGGCCGTGTCAATAAAGTCTACTGAATTAAGAGAAGATGGAGGTAGAACTGGAGAGAGGAGAGATGTGTTGGATAATGTTGCTGTCTGCTTGTGGTCTGGTGTTCAGGGTGGAGAGGTAGTAAGATCTCTAATGATGGCACTAAACCCCTCCAGAGGGACACAGCAGGTTAAGGAGCTAATCTGGATGTTTTCGCCAACCCTCCCAAGAGAGCTATTAGCACTAAGTCTCTCCCTCTCGCCAGAGGAGTGTTAGACAGTAACCGAACCATGGTTGTAGTAAATGACTCTAAGACAGTAAGGATCGTCCACGAGAGTTACAATCTGTCACTTCAGACATTTCAGCGTTGGCAGTCTGTCTGTAAATGTAGACCAGAATATTCCACCTAGTCCTCTGACCTACCCTCTCTCATCTCTGTCACTGGGGTCAGGGGTCAGAGGTCAGGGGTATTTATATTTGGAGGTTTTCGAGACGCTTCAGAGAAATGGGAAGCGTAGGTGAACTCTTCGACTGTGGTGACACTGTCCTCGGAAGGGAGTTGTCAAGGTTCAGGGGTCAACAGGAAGGAGTATTTACAGGCTGAATTTGAAGGAAAGGTACCTGTCCTATAATGGTAGAGGGTTTCCTCGTTCTGCTGTTGACTTATGTGCTCTCCGTCTCCGTCACCTGACTGCAGGGTCAGGGGTCAACAGGAAGGAGTATTTACAGGCTGAATTTGAAGGAAAGGTACCTGTCCTATAATGGTAGAGGGTTTCCTCGTTCTGCTGTTGACTTATGTGCTCTCCGTCTCCCGTCACCTGACTGCAGGGTCAGGGGTCAATAGGAGTATTTATAGTTGAAGGTAAAGGTCAACAGGTCGTACCACTGTGCATGTCCTAAAATGGCTTTTCAGAGTCGGTTTGGAGAAACGCTCTGGATGCTCTCCCTAACTTGTGTTATCAAATCAAATCAAAGTGTATTTGTCACGTGCTCCGAATACAACAGGTGTAGTAGACCTTATAAAGTGAAATGCTGAATACAACAGGTGTAGACCTTATAAAGTGAAATGCTTACCTAACCAACAGTGCTATTTCTAAAGAAAAAAATAGGTATTAGGTAAACAATAGATAAAGAAAGAAATACAATTACATTTATAAAAAAAAGTAAAATGACAGTCAAAATAACAGTAGTGAGGCTCTATACAGGGTATTACGGTACAGAGTCAATGTGGAGGCTATATACAGGGTATTACGGTACAGAGTCAATGTGGAGGCTATATACAGGGTATTATGGTACAGGGTCAATGTGGAGGCTATATACAGGGTATTACGGTACAGGGTCAATGTGGAGGCTATATACAGGGTATTACGGTACAGGGTCAATGTGGAGGCTATATACAGGGTATTACGGTACAGGGTCAATGTGGAGGCTATATACAGGGTATTACGGTACAGGGTCAATGTGGAGGCTATATACAGGGTATTACGGTACAGGGTCAATGTGGAGGCTATATACAGGGTATTACGGTACAGGGTCAATGTGGAGGCTATATACAGGGTATTACGGTACAGGGTCAATGTGGAGGCTATATACAGGGTATTACGGTACAGGGTCAATGTGGAGGCTATATACAGGGTATTACGGTACAGGGTCAATGTGGAGGCTATATACAGGGTATTACGGTACAGGGTCAATGTGGAGGCTATATACAGGGTATTACGGTACAGGGTCAATGTGGAGGCTATATACAGGGTATTACGGTACAGGGTCAATGTGGAGGCTATATACAGGGTATTACGGTACAGGGTCAATGTGGAGGCTATATACAGGGTATTACGGTACAGGGTCAATGTGGAGGCTATATACAGGGTATTACGGTACAGGGTCAATGTGGAGGCTATATACAGGGTATTACGGTACAGAGGCAATGTGGAGGCTATATACAGGGTATTACGGTACAGGGTCAATGTGGAGGCTATATACAGGGTATTACGGTACAGGGTCAATGTGGAGGCTATATACAGGGTATTACGGTACAGAGGCAATGTGGAGGCTATATACAGGGTATTACGGTACAGGGTCAATGTGGAGGCTATATACAGGGTATTACGGTACAGGGTCAATGTGGAGGCTATATACAGGGTATTACGGTACAGGGTCAATGTGGAGGCTATATACAGGGTATTATGGTACAGAGGCAATGTGGAGGCTATATACAGGGTATTACGGTACAGGGTCAATGTGGAGGCTATATACAGGGTATTACGGTACAGGGTCAATGTGGAGGCTATATACAGGGTATTACGGTACAGAGGCAATGTGGAGGCTATATACAGGGTATTACGGTACAGGGTCAATGTGGAGGCTATATACACGTGGTACCAGTACAGAGTCAATGTGGAGGCTATATACATGTGGTACCAGTACAGAGTCAATGTGGAGACTATATACAGGTGGTACCAGTACAGAGTCAATGTGGAGGCTATATACAGGGTATTACGGTACAGAGTCAATGTGGAGGCTATATACATGTGGTACCAGTACAGAGTCAATGTGGAGACTATATACAGGGGGTTACCGGTACAGAGTCAATGTGGAGGCTATATACAGGGTATTACAGTACAGAGTCAATGTGGAGGCTATATACATGTGGTACCAGTACAGAGTCAATGTGGAGGCTATATACAGGGGGTTACCGGTACAGAGTCAATGTGGAGGCTATATACAGGGTATTACGGTACAGAGTCAATGTGGAGGCTCTATACAGGGTATTACAGTAGAGTCAATGTGGAGGCTATATACATGTGGTACCAGTACAGAGTCAATGTGGAGGCTATATACAGGGGGTTACCGGTACAGAGTCAATGTGGAGGCTATATACAGGGTATTACGGTACAGAGTCAATGTGGAGGCTCTATACAGGGGGTACTGGTACAGAGTCAATGTGGAGGCTATATACAGGGGGTACTGGTACAGAGTCAATGTTGAGGCTATATACAGGGGGTACCGGTACAGAGTCAATGTGGAGGCTCTATACAGGGGGTACCAGTACAGAGTCAATGTGGAGGCTATATACAGGGGGTACCAGTACAGAGTCAATGTGGAGGCTATATACAGGTGGTACCAGTACAGAGTCAATGTGGAGGCTATATACAGGGGGTACCGGTACATAGTCAATGTGGAGGCTATATACAGGGGGTACCGGTACAGAGTCAATGCGGACGCTATATACAGGGGGTACCAGTACAGAGTCAATGTGGAGGCTATATACAGGGGGTACCAGTACAGAGTCAATGTGGAGGCTATATACAGGTGGTACCAGTACAGAGTCAATGTGGAGGCTATATACAGGGGGTACCGGTACAGAGTCAATGTGCGGGGGCACCGGTTGATCGGGCTAATTTTCCTCTGTTAAAGTACTAAGAGAGAGAGAGGAGAGGTTCAGCTGTGTGTTCATCAGACCGCTCACATCAGCACAGCTTCTATCCAGACCTCCTGTGTTCTCCAACACACACTGTCAGCCAATCAGCATCCAGAGCTGGCCCCTCCAACACACACACACTGTCAGCCAATCAGCTTCCAGAGCTGGCCCCTCCAACACACACACTGTCAGCCAATCAGCATCCAGAGCTGGCCCCTCCAACACACACTGTCAGCCTGTAAGCATCGATGAAGCGGAGCAGCCTGTGTGGCCACTCAGAGGGTGGATGGGTGAAACTGAAGATTGAAGTGCCTTTGAACAGGAACGTTCTGAGGTGTCAGGCGCAGCGGTTTGAGTGAGTCAAGATCACGAACACTGCTGGGTTTCCTGTGTGTATCCAGAACGACCCACCACCCAAAGGACATCCGGACAACTGGACACAACTGTGGGAAGCATTGGAGTCAACATGGACCAGCATCCCTGTGGAACGCTTTCGACACCTTGTAGAGTCCATGACCCAACGAGTTGAAGCTGCTCTGAGGGGAAAAGGGGGGCTGGTGTGGGGGGTGTTGTTGTTTATGTTTTGTACACCATATGCTCAACAGAATAACACAGTAGGATCAGTCTTCTTTAAGACTGCAGTAGGATGGATAAGTAGTGATATTTAATACGGTTTATCAAGACTGCAGTAGGATGGATAAGTAGTGATATTTAATACGGTTTATCAAGACTGCAGTAGGATGGATAAGTAGTGATATTTAATATGGTTTATCAAGACTGCAGTAGGATGGATAAGTAGTGATATTTAATATGGTTTATCAAGACTGCAGTAGGATGGATAAGTAGTGATATTTAATAAGGTTTATCAAGACTGCAGTAGAATGGAAAAGCAGTGATATTTAATAAGGTTTCAAGTTGACATAATCAGACAGTCAGAAAGTCAGTGGGGTGTGTGTTGGGGGCTCAGTGTGTCAGAGAGCTACCACTCTCTCCCCAGACACACAGACCTGTTTTCCTTCCTATACCTCCAAGGTAGAATCCCCACAGTGCGTACCTCTGTCTGTCTGAAAGGCAGGGTAGCCTGACTAGCCAGACCCCCCTCCTCTCTCCTATCCCTCCAAGGTAGAATCCCCACAGTGCGTACCTCTGTCTGTCTGAACCGCAGGGTAGTCTGACTAGCCAGACCCCCCTCCTCTCTCCTATCCCGCCAAGGTAGAATCCCCACAGTGCTTAACCTCTCTGTCTGTCTGAACAACAGGGTAGCCTGACTAGCCAGACCTCTCTCCATCTCTCTGTTTCTTATCTCTCTCCTTCCCTCTTTTAGTTATCTGATATCTCTCTCTCCTTCCCTCTCTCAGTACTCTGATATCTCTCTCTCCTTCCCTCTCTCAGTAATCTGATCTCTCTCTCTCCTTCCCTCTCTCAGTACTCTGATATCTCTCTCTCCTTCCCTCTCTCAGTACTCTGATATCTCCCTCTCCTTCCCTCTCTCAGTACTCTGATATCTCTCTCTCCTTCCCTATCTCAGTACTCTGATATATCTCTCCTTCCCTCTCTCAGTACTCTGATATCTCCCTCTCCTTCCCTCCCTCAGTAATCTGATATCTTTCTCTCCTTCCCTCTCTCAGTAATCTGATATCTCTCTCCTTCCCTCCCTCAGTACTCTGATATCTCTCTCTCCTTCCCTCTCTCAGTACTCTGATATCTCTCTCTCCTTCCCTCTCTCAGAAATCTGATATCTCCCTCTCCTTCCCTCCCTCAGTACTCTGATATGTCTCTCTCCTTCCCTCTCTCAGTACTCTGATATCTCTCTCTCCTTCCCTCTCTCAGTAATCTGATATCTTCCTCTCCTTCCCTCTCTCAGTACTCTGATATCTCTCTCTCCTTCCCTCTCTCAGTACTCTGATATCTCTCTCTCCTTCCCTCTCTCAGTACTCTGATATCTCTCTCTCCTTCCCTCTCTCAGTACTCTGATATCTTTCTCTCCTTCCCTCTCTCAGTAATCTGATATCTCTCTCCTTCCCTCCCTCAGTACTCTGATATCTCTCTCTCCTTCCCTCTCTCAGTACTCTGATATCTCTCTCTCCTTCCCTCTCTCAGTACTCTGATATCTCTCTCTCCTTCCCTCTCTCAGTACTCTGATATCTTTCTCTCCTTCCCTCTCTCAGTAATCTGATATCTTTCTCTCCTTCCCTCTCTCAGTAATCTGATATCTTCCTCTCCTTCCCTCTCTCAGTACTCTGATATCTCTCTCTCCTTCCCTCTCTCACTACTCTGATATCTCTCTCTCCTTCCCTCTCTCAGTACTCTGATATCTCTCTCTCCTTCCCTCTCTCAGTACTCTGATATAAACATCCCATCTGTAAACAGCCCATCTGTAAACAGCCCATCTGTAAACAGCCCATCTGTAAACAGCCCATCTGTAAACAGCCCATCTGTAAACAGCCCATCTGTAAACAGCCCATCTGTTAATACCCATCTGTAAACAGCCCATCTGTAAACAGCCCATCTGTAAACAGCCCATCTGTTAATAGCCCATCTGTTAATACCCATCTGTAAACAGCCCATCTGTAAATAGCCCATCTGTACACAGCCCATCTGTAAACAGCCCATCTGTACACAGCCCATCTGTAAACAGCCCATCTGTAAACAGCCCATCTGTAAACAGCCCATCTGTTAAGACCCATCTGTAAACAGCCCATCTGTAAACAGCCCATCTGTAAACAGCCCATCTGTTAATAGCCCATCTGTTAATACCCATCTGTAAACAGCCCATCTGTAAATAGCCCATCTGTTAATACCCATCTGTAAACAGCCCATCTGTTAACAGCCCATCTGTTAATACCCATCTGTAAACAGCCCATCTGTTAACAGCCCATCTGTTAATACCCATCTGTAAACAGCCCATCTGTAAATAGCCCATCTGTTAATACCCATCTGTAAACAGCCCATCTGTTAATTCCCATCTGTACACAGGCCATCTGTTAATATACCCATCTGTAAACAGCCCATCTGTACACAGACCATCTGTAAACAGCCCACCCAACTACCTCATCCCCACATTGTTATTTTTATGTGCTCTTTTGCTCCCCAGTATCTCTACTTGCACATCTATCACCCCAGTATCTCTACCTGCACATCTATCACCCCAGTATCTCTACCTGCACATCTATCACCCCAGTATCTCTACCTGCACATCTATCACCCCAGTATCTCTACCTGCACATCTATCACAACCCCAGTATCTCTACCTGCACATCTATCACCCCAGTATCTCTACCTGCACATCTATCACCCCAGTATCTCTACCTGCACATCTATCACCCCAGTATCTCTACTTCCACATCTATCACCCCAGTATCTCTACCTGCACATCTATCACCCCAGTATCTCTACTTGCACATCTATCACCCCAGTATCTCTACTTGCACATCTATCACCCCAGTATCTCTACTTGCACATCTATCACCCCAGTATCTCTACTTGCACATCTATCACCCCAGTCACCCCATCTCTACCTGCATCTCTACTTGCACATCTATCACCCCAGTATCTCTACTTGCACATCTATCACCCCAGTATCTCTACTTGCACATCTATCACCCCAGTATCTCTACTTGCACATCTATCACTCCAGTATCTCTACTTGCACGATCTATCACCCCAGTATCTCTACCTGCACATCTATCACCCCAGTATCTCTACTTCCACATCTATCACCCCAGTATCTCTACTTGCACATCTATCACCCCAGTATCTCTACTTGCACATCTATCACCCCAGTATCTCTACTTGCACATCTATCACCCCAGTATCTCTACTTGCACATCTATCACCCCAGTATCTCTACCTGCACATCTATCACCCCAGTATCTCTACTTGCACTCTACTCTCTATCACCCCAGTATCTCTACCTGCACATCTATCACCCCAGTATCTCTACTTGCACATCTATCACACCAGTATCTCTACTTGCACATCTATCACCCCAGTATCTCTACTTGCACATCTATCACCCCAGTATCTCTACCTGCACATCTATCACCCCAGTATCTCTACCTGCACATCTATCACCCCAGTATCTCTACCTGCACATCTATCACCCCAGTATCTCTACTTGCACATCTATCACTCCAGTGTTAATGCTAAATTGTAATTATTTCACCACTATGGCCTATTTATTGCCTTACCTCCCTTATCTTATTTCATTAGCACACACTGTACATATAGTTTTCTATTGTGTTATTGACTGTATGTTTGTTTATCCCATGTGTAACTCTGTGTTGTTGTTTTTGTCGCACTGCTTTGCTTTATCTTGGCCAGGTCTCAGTTGTAAATAGTTGTAAATGAGAACTTGCTCTCAACTGGCATACCTGGTTAAATAAAGGTGAAATAAAAAACAAATATTGCTGCTGTTTTGTCACACTGTGGTATTTCACCCAATAGCTCGCTCTCTCACCTTCCTTCTTTCTCTCTCACCTTTCTTCTTTCTCTCTCACCTTTCTTCTTTCT
>NW_025747433.1:0-57164 GCF_021184085.1 Oncorhynchus gorbuscha | reverse complement strand
TGATAATATTGGATGAGAAGGAGGTAGAGAAGGACAGATAGAAGAGGAGAGGTGTGATAATATTGGATGAGAAGGAGGAAGAGAAGGACAGAGAAGAGGAGAGGGTGATAATATTGGATGAGAAGGAGGTAGAGAAGGACAGAGAAGAGGAGAGGTGTGATAATATTGGATGAGAAGGAGGTAGAGAAGGACAGATAGAAGAGGAGAGGTTGATAATATTGGATGAGAAGGAGGAAGAGAAGGACAGATAGAAGAGGCGAGGGTGATAATATTGGGTGAGAAGGAGGTAGAGAAGGACAGATAGAAGAGAAGAGGGTGATAATATTGGATGAGAAGGAGGAAGAGAAGGACAGATAGAAGAGGAGAGGGTGATAATATTGGATGAGAAGGAGGAAGAGAAGGACAGATAGTAGAGGAGAGGGTGATAATATTGGATGAGAAGGACAGATAGAGGTAGAGAAGGACAGATAGAAGAGGAGAGGGTGATAATATTGGATGAGAAGGAGGTAGAGAAGGACAGATAGAAGAGGAGAGGGTGATAATATTGGGTGAGAAGGAGGTAGAGAAGGATAGATAGAAGAGGAGAGGGTGATAATATTGGATGAGAAGGAGGAAGAGAAGGACAGATAGAAGAGGAGAGGGTGATAATATTGGGTGAGAAGGAGGTAGAGAAGGAGAGATAGAAGAGGAGAGGGTGATAATATTGGGTGAGAAGGAGGAAGAGAAGGACAGATAGAAGAGGAGAGGGTGATAATATTGGGTGAGAAGGAGGTAGAGAAGGACAGATAGAAGAGGAGAGGTGTGATAATATTGGATGAGAAGGAGGTAGAGAAGGACAGACAGAAGAGGAGAGGGTGATAATATTGGATGAGAAGGAGGTAGAGAAGGAGATTGTCCTTACGTGTCTCTTTTCTGCCTCCGTTCCGATGTGACCCTGTAGACAGGTGACCAGTCTCTTGTGTGCGTTGTGGGACACCAGACGGACCAGCTCCATGCGCCTCTCAATCTGCAATCACACATTTACGCTCATGATCATCAGAAGAAACTAGGTCAGAAGAAACACAAATGAACACAGGCACACACATCGTCACAAAACACACAATAGAATGGTACCGCAATATAGTCTTTCTCTATATCAGTGCTCTCCAACCCTGTTCCTGTAGGGGTACCCTCCTGTAGGTTTTAATTCCAAACCTGTTCGACTCCTGTAGGTTTTAATTCCAGCCCTGTTCGAGGAGAGCCACCCTCCTGTAGGTTTTATCCAACCCTGTTCGAGGAGAGCTACCCTCCGGTAGGTTTTAACTCCAACCCTGTTCCTGTAGAGGTACCCTCCTGTAGGTTTTATCCAACCCTGTTCGAGGAGAGCTACCCTCCGGTGGTTTTAACTCCAACCCTGTTCGAGGAGAGCTACCCTCCGGTAGGTTTTTAACTCCAACCCTGTTCCTGGAGAGTACCCTCCTGTAGGTTTTAACTACAACCCTGTTCCTGGAGAGCTACCCTCCTGTAGGTTTTAACTCCAACCCTGTTCCTGGAGAGGTACCCTGCTGACAACCCTGACCCTGTTGTACCAATGTTTTGCCTTTCTGTTTCATTCAAATAGATATACTGTATGTCCATTGCATAATGGTTATAGACCTAGTTCTGTGAAAGGATTGAGTGGAAGAAGCTGTTTTGACTGGCTGGTTCCTCCTGGTTGCCACCTAGTAACGGTTATTCACATCCCTACATAATGTGTCTTAACAGTCAGCTGACAGACAGATGGAGGGCTGTTGAGGAAGAACCAGCAGGATTGATACAGATAGTGCTCTCTGCAGGAAGCAGAACTAGGCTACATTAGAGTATCTTAATATTAATGCAAGACAGGTTAGAGAGATATGCGTATGAAGAACAGATGAATTGTTGGGAATTTGAGAAGGGATATATTGCTCTCTATGGGTGTTATGATCAGTGAACAGTTAATACAAGGACCCCATCAATGCAAAGCAGAAGACTGATGTATTACATTTACAGCAAATTATCACACCCACTATCACCTTCCATAGCCCACTATCACCTTCCATAGCCCACTATCACCTTCCATTGCACACTATCACCTCCCATAGCCCACTATCACCTTCTATTGCACACTATCACCTTCCATAGCCCACTATCACCTTCCATAGCCCACTATCACCTTCCATAGCCCACTATCACCTTCCATAGCCCACTATCACCTTCCATAGCCCACTATCACCTTCCATAGCACACCATCACCTTCCATAGCCCACTATCACCTTCCATAGCACACCATCACCTTCCATAGCCCACTATCACCTTCCATAGCACACCATCACCTTCCATAGCACACCATCACCTTCCATAGCACACCATCACCTTCCATAGCCCACTATCACCTTCCATAGCCCACTATCACCTTCTATTGCACACTATCACCTTCCATAGCACACTATCACCTTCAATAGCCCACTATCACCTTCCATAGCCCACTATCACCTTCCATTGCACACTATCACCTTCCATAGCCCACTATCACCTTCCATTGCCCACTGTCACCTTCCATTGCACACCATCACCTTCCATAGCACACCATCACCTTCCATAGCACACCATCACCTTCCATAGCCCACTATCACCTTCCATAGCCCACTATCACCTTCCATAGCCCACTATCACCTTCCATTGCACACTATCCCCTACCGTAGCACACTATCACCTTCCATAGCCCACTATCACCTTCCATTGCACACTATCCCCTACCGTAGCACGCTATCACCTTCCATAGCCCACTATCACCTTCCATAGCACACCATCACCTTCCATAGCCCACCATCACCTTCCGTAGCCCACTATCCCCTCCCATAGCCCACTATCACCTTCCATAGCCCACTATCCCCTCCCAGAGCCCACTATCACCTTCCATAGCCCACTATCACCTTCCATAGCCCACTATCCCCTCCCATAGCCCACTATCACCTTCCGTAGCCCACTATCACCTTCCGTAGCCCACTATCCCCTCCCATAGCCCACTATCACCTTCCATAGCCCACTATCCCCTCCCAGAGCCCACTATCACCTTCCATAGCCCACTATCACCTTCCGTAGCCCACTATCCCCTCCCATAGCCCACTATCACCTTCCATAGCCCACTATCACCTTCCATAGCCCACTATCACCTTCCATAGCCCACTATCACCTTCCTTAGCCCACTATCCCCTTCAACAGCACAATATCACACCCACAAACTTTAAAAAGGGGAAGTGATCCAATGATGGTGTTGTTGATGGAAAGAATGGAGATATGGATATAGGGTCCACACCCTCACTCCACTGTGCTCTATTTCAGTCTACTTCTGGTAGTTACTTCCGGCGTCGACAGAGATGGCCGCCTCGCTTCTCGTTCCTAGGAAACTATGCAGTTTTTTGTTTTTTTTAACGTGTTATTTCTTACATTAGTACCCCAGGTCATCTTAGGTTTCATTACATACAGTCGAGAAGAACTACTGAATATAAGATCAGCGTCAACTCACCATCAGTACGACCAAGAATATGTTTTCCGCGACGCGGATCCTGTGTTCTGCCTTACAAACAGGACAACGGAATGGATCGCATGCAGCGACCCAAAAAAACGACTCCGAAAAAGAGGGAAACGTAGCGGTCTTCTGGTCAGACTCCGGACAAGGGCACATCGCGCACCACTACCCAGCATTCTTCTTGCCAATGTCCAGTCTCTTGACAACAAGGTTGATGAAATCCGAGCAAGGGTAGCATTCCAGAGGGACATCAGACACTGCAACGTTCTCTGCTTCACGGAAACATGGCTTACTGGGAAGACACTATCCGATGCGGTGCAGCCAACGGGTTTCTCCGCGCATCGCGCCGACAGAAACAAACATCTTTCTGGTAAGAAGAGTGGCGGGCGTATGCCTCATGACTAACGAGACATGGTGTGATGAAAGAAACATACAGGAACTCAAATCCTTCTGTTCACCTGATTTAGAATTCCTCACAATCAAATGTAGACCGCATTATCTTCCAAGAGAATTCTCTTCGATTATAATCACAGCCGTATATACCCCCCCCCCCCCCAAGCAGACACATCGATGGCTCTGAACAAACTTTATTTAACTCTTTGCAAACTGGAAACCATTTATCCGGAGGCTGCATTCATTGTAGCTGGGGATTTAACAAAGCTAATCTGAAAACAAGACTCCCTAAATTTTATCAGCATATCGATTGCGCAACCAGGGGTGGTAAAACCTTGGATCATTGTTACTCTAACTTCCGCGACGCATATAAGGTCCTGCCCCGCCCCCCTTTCGGAAAAGCTGACCACGACTCCATTTTGTTGATCCCTGCCTACAGGCAGAAACTAAAACAAGAAGCTCCCACGCTGAGGTCTGTCCAACGCTGGTCCGACCAAGCGGACTCCACACTCCAAGACTGCTTCCATCACGTGGACTGGGACATGTTTCGTATTGCGTCAGATAAAAATATTGACGAATACGCTGATTTGGTGTGCGAGTTCATTAGAACGTGCGTTGAAGATGTCGTTCCCATAGCAACGATAAAAACATTCCTTAACCAGAAACCGTGGATTGATGGCAGCATTCGCGTGAAACTGAAAGCGCAAACCACTGCTTTTAATCAGGGCAAGGTGTCTGGCAACATGACCGAATACAAACAGTGCAGCTATTCCCTCCGCAAGGCTATTAAACAAGCTAAGCGTCAGTACAGAGACAAAGTAGAATCTCAATTCAACGGCTCAGACACAAGAGGCATGTGGCAGGGTCTACAGTCAATCACGGACTACAAGACGAAATTCAGCCCAGTCACGGACCAGGATGTCTTGCTCCCAGGCAGACTAAATAACTTTTTTGCCCGCTTTGAGGACAATACAGTGCCACTGACACGGCCTGCAACGAAAACATGTGGTCTCTCCTTCACTGCAGCCGAGGTGAGTAAGACATTTAAACGTGTTAACCCTCGCAAGGCTGCAGGCCCAGACGGCATCCCCAGCCGCCCCTCAGAGAATGCGCAGACCAGCTGGCCGGTGTGTTTACGGACATATTCAATCAATCCCTATACCAGTCTGCTGTTCCCACATGCTTCAAGTGGGCCACCATTGTTCCAGTTCCCAAGAAAGCTAAGGTAACTGAGCTAAACGACTACCACCCCGTAGCACTCACTTCCATCATCATGAAGTGCTTTGAGAGACTAGACAAGGACCATATCACCTCCACCCTACCTGACACCCTAGACCCACTCCAATTTGCTTACCGCCCAAATAGGTCCACAGACGATGCAATCTCAACCACACTGCACACTGCCCTAACCCACCTGGACAAGAGGAATACCTATGTGAGAATGCTGTTCATCGACTACAGCTCGGCATTCAACACCATAGTACCCTCCAAGCTCGTCATCAAGCTCGAGACCCTGGGTCTCGACCCCGCCCTGTGCAACTGGGTACTGGACTTCCTGACGGGCCGCCCCCAGGTGGTGAGGGTAGGCAACAACATCTCCTCCCCGCTGATCCTCAACACGGGGGCCCCACAAGGGTGCGTTCTGAGCCCTCTCCTGTACTCCCTGTTCACCCACGACTGCGTGGCCACGCACGCCTCCAACTCAATCATCAAGTTTGCGGACGACACAACAGTGGTAGGCTTGATTACCAACAACGACGAGACGGCCTACAGGGAGGAGGTGAAGGCCCTCGGAGTGTGGTGTCAGGAAAATAACCTCACACTCAACGTCAACAAAACTAAGGAGATGATTGTGGACTTCAGGAAACAGCAGAGGGAACACCCCCCTATCCACATCGATGGAACAGTAGTGGAGAGGGTAGCAAGTTTAAGTTCCTCGGCATACACATCACAGACAAACTGAATTGGTCCACTCACACTGACAGCGTCGTGAAGAAGGCGCAGCAGCACCTCTTCAACCTCAGGAGGCTGAAGAAATTCGGCTTGTCACCAAAAGCACTCACAAACTTCTACAGATGCACAATCGAGAGCATCCTGACGGGCTGTATCACCGCCTGGTACGGCAACTGCTCTGCCCTCAACCGTAAGGCTCTCCAGAGGGTAGTGAGGTCTGCACAACGCATCACCGGGGGCAAACTACCTGCCCTCCAGGACACCTACACCACCCGATGTTACAGGAAGGCCATAAAGATCATCAAGGACATCAACCACCGAGCCACTGCCTGTTCACCCCGCTATCATCCAGAAGGCGAGGTCAGTACAGGTGCATCAAAGCTGGGACCGAGAAACTGAAAAACAGCTTCTATCTCAAGGCCATCAGACTGTTAAACAGCCATCACTAACATTGAGTGGCTGCTGCCAACACACTGTCATTGACACTGACCCAACTCCAGCCACTCTAATAATGGGAATTGATGGGAAATGATGTAAATATATCACTAGCCACTTTAAACAATGCTACCTTATATAATGTTACTTACCCTACATTATTCATCTCATATGCATACGTATATACAGTACTCTACATCACCGACTGCATCCTTATGTAATACATGTATCACTAGCCACTTTAACTATGCCACTTTGTTTACTTTGTCTACATACTCATCTCATATGTATATACTGTACTCGATACCATCTACTGTATGCTGCTCTGTACCATCAATCATTCATATATCCTTATGTACATGTTCCTTATCCCCTTACACTGTGTATAAGACAGTAGTTTTGGAATTGTTAGTTAGATTACTTGTTGGTTATCACTGCATTGTCGGAACTAGAAGCACAAGCATTTCGCTACACTCGCATTAACATCTGCTAACCATGTGTATGTGACAAATAAAATTTGATTTGATTTGTATTTGTATGGGGCTGTGATCAAATAGTCATATCAAACTGTTCCAGTCCACAACCTCAAAAAGGAAATGCAATGGTGATCTTAGTACAGACTAAAGATGTGCCTGTGTGCTCCATCCCCTATAGCAGAGCTATTTAACTCTCCCTCTACGAGGTCCGGGGCCTGATGCTTTTCACTTGTACCTGATAATTCATTCCACACACCTGGTGTCCCAGGTCTAAATCACTACATGGTTAGATGGGAACAATGAAAAGGTGCTGTGGAACTGGCTTCCAGGTCCAGAGTTGAGTTTGAATGCCCTAAATTATGTTGTTTTAGTATGTAAATAAATCATCATATTCAACAAACTATTAGAGTCTACAAACTAAACTACTGTATAAAAGGAAATGAAGGAGGGGTTTTAACTTGAACATGTGTTTATGAGGTCCACACACAGTGGCCTTCTTAGTGTACTTCCTGTATGGGACTATGAGCAAAAGTATTAGTCAGCAAACTATCTTATTCCAAGCAAATGAAAACCCAACGCCATGTGTGTAACTAAAGGAGGGGGTTCTGGAGGACAGTGATTTGCCTATACAGTCCACAGTAGTCTGATTAACTTTCAGTATGAGTGTGTTGTTCTCTGTTGCTAAGTGTCTTCTTCCTCTTCTGTTTCACTGTAACCACCCAGCTGGTTCTGCAGCCACGGTATTGGCTGGGAGAGCTCTCTCTCTCTCTCTCTCTCTCTCTCTCTCTCTCTCTCTCTCTCTCTCTCTCTCTCTCTCTCTCTCTCTCTCTCTCTCTCTCTCTCTCTCTCTCTCTCTCTCTCTCTCTCTCTCTCTCTCTCTCTCTCTCTGGTGCACTCTCTCTCTCTGGTGCACTCTCTCTCTCTGGTGCACTCTCTCTCTCTGGTGCACTCTCTCTCTCTCTCTCTCTCTCTCTCTCTCTCTCTCTCTCTCTTTCTCTCTCTCTCTTTCTCTCTCTCTCTGGTGCACTCTCTCTCTCTCAGGTGCACTCTCACTCTCTCTCTGGTGCACTCTCACTCTCTCTCTGGTGCACTCTCACTCTCTCTCTGGCACTCTCCACCGCACACTCTCAATCCCATGCATTTCCCTCCAGCTGCTTCTCCATGCCAGCTGGGGTGAAGCGCTCTCTCTCTCTGGATCCAATTGATTCAGTGTAACAGTGATCCTGGGCAGTGATTCATGTCTGCTAGTAATAACTGTAATGTGTATCCAGACCCTCATCACTGGGTGCCACGGTGCCGGAGTAGGGCTGCGTCCCAAATGGCACCCCCATACCAGTAGTGTACTACTTTGTCCAGGGCCCATAGGGTTCTGGTCAAAATTAGTACACTATACAGAGAATAAGGTGCCATTTGGGACACAGCCTTGAGTTATGACAGAAGGTGGTGGTCAAAAGAGAAGGAGTTCAATAACAGCAATGGAGAAGTGACTTCTGAAAACAAGCACTGGTCTCATTCAGCACTACTGATGGGAAGAAACAGACCGATAGACAGATAAACAGAACAATATATAGTATTACACCCTGGCCTGGAGGCTGGCCTGGAGGCTGGCCTGGAGGCTGGCCTGGAGGCTGGCCTGGAGATTGGCGAGAGATGAAATAAGGAGTACATACACACAGACCCCACCCTCACCTTCCTCCCACCATTATGCGTAATGATGTTTAAAGGTTTACAGGCCTATTATTGAGGATGTCTTTTTCCAGCAGACAGCCCAGATCAGTAGCCAGTAAAAACAGTCAGTGGAATGAGCAGCCAGTTGACCCCTGACCCTGGCTCAAAGGAAATATGGAACATCCAGTGCAGTGAGTCAGAGCAGTTCTGATGTGGAGTTTAGGCTTTGTCCTCTGAAACAGCTTCTCTCTCTCTCTCCCTTTCTCTTAGTGTCTCTCTCTCTCCCCCTTCCCCCACCCATCTCTCCACCCATCTCTCTCAAACAAAATAAAATGTTAATGGTCACATACACATATTTCACAGATGTTATGTTATTGTGGGTGTAATGAAATGCTTGTGTTCCTAGTTCCAACAGTGCAGTAGTATCTAACAATTCACATCAATCTAAAAGTTAAATAATGGCATTAAGAAATATATAAATATTAGGATGAGCAATGTCAGAGTGGCATTGACTAAAATACAGTACAATATAATACAGTATATACTTATGAGATGAGTAAAGCAGTATGTAAACATTATTCAAGGGACTAGTGTTCCATTATTACACACACATTGTATATAGATTTTTTTCTATTGTGTTATTGACTGTACGTTTGTTTACTCCATATGTAACTCTGTGTTGATTGTGCCGCACTGCTTTGCTTTACCTTGGTAGCGTCGCAGTTGTAAATGAGAACTTGTTCTCAACTGGCCTACCTGGTTAAATAAAGGTTCAATCAAAAAGTGAAGTGACCAGTGATTCCATGTCTAGGGCAGCAGCCTCTAAGCTGCAGGGTTGAGTAACCGGGTGGTAGCCGGCTAGTGATGGCTATTTAACAGTCTGATGGCCTTGAGATGGAATCTGTTTTTCAGTCTCTCGGTCCCTGCTTTGATGCACCTGTACTGACCTCGCCTCCCCCAACATCTTTTTCCCAGGTGTCAGTCCAGTCCAACAGACACGGGCCGGTCTGACAACGCCAGCTCCTCTCCTGTTACTGATTCAAACATGTCCAAACAACATGACCACTTAGCCATTTAAATATACAGAGGCCCTGCATAACTAAAGTGCCACATTTCAACAGACTAAACTAACATTCAGTGCATGTTGAGGAAAGTTGGTGATGTATCATGTTATTAAACGTGATCTGCACACTAATATCTACCCCTTGGAGATAAATAAAGTGGATTCAACTAAATTGAGCTTTGCCTTGTTAGACCATAATAGAACAAGGAAACTGTGACTGTATCTATAGACTAAACCCTATGGTGTAGGGAGGGCTATCCTTTCTGGAGTTGGGTAATAAAACACATTGCAAGCAGACACACCTGGAACTTGTTACTTGCCAGATGGACAAGGCTAACATTGTGAATTAATCATCTGTGGTAAACTAGACGTTTACAAGATGTCTGCATGCCATTTGCTACAATACCTAGTCTCTCTTGGCACATTGATCTACAGTACCTAGTCTCTCTTGACACATTGATCTACAGTACCTGGTCTCTCTTGACACATTGATCTACAGTACCTGGTCTCTCTTGATATATTGATCTACAGTACCTGGTCTCTCTTGATATATTGAGCTACAGTACCTGGTCTCTCTTGACACATTGAGTTACAGTACCTGGTCTCTCTTGACATATTGAGTTACAGTACCTGGTCTCTCTTGACACATTGAGCTACAGTACCTGGTCTCTCTTGACACATTGAGTTACAGTACCTGGTCTCTCTTGACACATTGATCTACAGTACCTGGTCTCTCTTGACATATTGATCTACAGTACCTGGTCTCTCTTGATATATTGATCTACAGTACCTGGTCTCTCTTGACATATTGATCTACAGTACCTGGTCTCTCTTGACATATTGAGTTACAGTACCTGGTCTCTCTTGACACATTGATCTACAGTACCTGGTCTCTCTTGACATATTGATCTACAGTACCTGGTCTCTCTTGATATATTGATCTACAGTACCTGGTCTCTCTTGACATATTGATCTACAGTACCTGGTCTCTCTTGATATATTGAGCTACAGTACCTGGTCTCTCTTGACACATTGATCTACAGTACCTGGTCTCTCTGGACATACTGAGTAGTAGTACCTGGTCTCTCTTGACACATTGAGTTACAGTACCTGGTCTCTCTTGACATATTGAGTTACAGTACCTGGTCTCTCTTGACACATTGAGCTACAGTACCTGGTCTCTCTTGACACATTGAGTTACAGTACCTGGTCTCTCTTGACATATTGATCTACAGTACCTGGTCTCTCTGGACATACTGAGTAGTAGTACCTGGTCTCTCTTGACAAATTGAGTTAAAGTACCTGGTCTCTCTTGACACATTGAGCTACAGTACCTGGTCTCTCTTGACAAATTGAGTTAAAGTACCTGGTCTCTCTTGACACATTGAGTTACAGTACCTGGTCTCTCTTGACATATTGAGAAGTAGTACCTGGTCTCTCTTGACACATTGAGCTACAGTACCTGGTCTCTCTTGACATATTGAACTACAGTACCTGGTCTCTCTGGACATACTGAGTAGTAGTACCTGGTCTCTCTTGACAAATTGAGTTAAAGTACCTGGTCTCTCTTGACACATTGAGCTACAGTACCTGGTCTCTCTTGACATATTGAGTTATAGTACCTGGTCTCTCTTGACATATTGAGTAGTAGTACCTGGTCTCTCTTGATATATTGAATTATAGTACCTGGTCTCTCTTGATATATTGAGCTACAGTACCTGGTCTCTCTTGACATATTGAGCTACAGTAGTTGGTCTCTCTTGACAAATTGAGTTATAGTACCCGGTCTCTTTAGACATACTGAGTTATAGTACCTGGTTTCTCTAGACAAATTGAGTTATAGTACCTGCTCTCTCTTGGCATATATCACTACAGTACCTGGTCTCTCTTGACAAATTCAGTTATAGTACCTGGTCTCTCTTGATATATTGAGTAGTAATACCTGGTCTCTCTTGACACATTGAGCTACAGTACCTGGTCTCTCTAGACATAGAGCTACAGTACCTGGTCTCTCTTGACATATTGAGCTACAGTACCTGGTCTCTCTTGACATATTGAGCTACAGTACCTGGTCTCTCTTGACATATTGACCTACAGTACCTGGTCTCTCTACGACATATTGAGAAGTAGTACCTGGTCTCTCTTGCCATATTGAGCTACAGTACCTGGACTCTCTTGACATATTGACCTACAGTACCTGGTCTCTCTACGACATATTGAGAAGTAGTACCTGGTCTCTCTTGACATATTGAGCTACAGTACCTGGTCTCTCTTGACATATTGACCTACAGTACCTGGTCTCTCTACGACATATTGAGAAGTAGTACCTGGTCTCTCTTGCCATATTGAGCTACAGTACCTGGACTCTCTTGACATATTGACCTACAGTACCTGGTCTCTCTACGACATATTGAGAAGTAGTACCTGGTCTCTCTTGACATATTGAGCTACAGTACCTGGTCTCTCTAGACATAGAGCTACAGTACCTGGTCTCTCTTGACATATTGAGTTACAGTACCTGGTCTCTCTTGACATATTGAGCTACAGTACCTGGTCTCTCTTGACATATTGAGTTACAGTACCTGGTCTCTCTTGATATATTGAGCTACAGTACCTGGTCTCTCTTGACATATTGAGTTATAGTACCTGGTCTCTCTTGACATATTGAGTAGTAGTACCTGGTCTCTCTTGATATATTGAATTATAGTACCTGGTCTCTCTTGATATATTGAGCTACAGTACCTGGTCTCTCTTGACACATTGAGCTACAGTAGTTGGTCTCTCTTGACAAATTGAGTTATAGTACCCGGTCTCTTTAGACATACTGAGTTATAGTACCTGGTTTCTCTAGACAAATTGAGTTATAGTACCTGTTCTCTCTTGGCATATATCACTACAGTATCTGGTCTCTCTTGACAAATTCAGTTATAGTACCTGGTCTCTTTAGACATATTGAGCTACAGTACCTGGTCTTTCTGGACATAGAGCTACAGTACCTGGTCTCTCTTGCCATATTGAGCTACAGTACCTGGTCTCTCTGGACATAGAGCTACAGTACCTAGTCTCTCTTGACATATTGAGCTACTGTACCTGGTCTCTCTTGACACATTGAGCTACAGTACCTGGTCTCTCTTGACATATTGACCTACAGTACCTGGTCTCTCTACGACATATTGAGAAGTAGTACCTGGTCTCTCTTGACATATTGAGCTACAGTACCTGGACTCTCTTGACATATTGACCTACAGTACCTGGTCTCTCTTGACACATTGAGCTACAGTACCTGGTCTCTCTTGACATATTGAGCTACAGTACCTGGTCTCTCTGGACGTATTGAGTTATAGTACCTGGACTCTCTGGACATAGAGCTACAGTACCTGGTCTCTCTTGACATATTGAGAAGTAGTACCTGGTCTCTCTGGACATAGAGCTACAGTACCTGGTCTCTCTTGACATATTGAGAAGTAGTACCTGGTCTCTCTGGACATAGAGCTACAGTACCTGGTCTCTTTTGACATATTGAGCTACAGTACCTGGTCTCTCTACGACATATTGAGAAGTAGTACCTGGTCTCTCTTGACATATTGAGCTACAGTACCTGGTCTCTCTACGACATATTGAGAAGTAGTACCTGGTCTCTCTTGACATATTGAGCTACAGTACCTGGTCTCTCTGGACATAGAGCTACAGTACCTGGTCTCTCTTGAAATATTGAGTAGTAGTACCTGTTCTCTCTTGATATATTGAGAAGTAGTACCTGGTCTCTCTTGACATATTGAACTACAGTACCTGGTCTCCCTGGACATACTGAGTAGTAGTACCTGGTCTCTCTTGACATATTGAGTAGTAATACCTGGTCTCTCTTGATATATTGAATTATAGTACCTGGTCTCTCTTGATATATTGAGCTATCCACCCGCAAACAGAAAACTGTGGGTTAAATCTGTATATTATACTGTATCTGTTGAAATTAATTGAATGTGTCTGCCATCTGTCTCTTTGTTTACGGTGTCATTGTTTATGTGTATGCCTGTGTTTGTATATGCAGGCATATGTGTATAGACATGCCTGTATACACTGAGTGTATAAAACATTATGAACACCTGCTCTTTCCATGACACAGACTGACCAGGTGAAATAGCTATGATACCTTATTGATGTCACTTGTTAAATCCACTTCAATCAGTGTAGATGAAGAGGAGAAGACGGGTTAAAGAAGGATTTTTAAGCCTTGAGACAATTCGACATGGATTGTGTATGTGTGTCATTCAGAGGGTGAATGGGCAAGACATATTATTATTATTATATTACAAATATCTCCAAAAGTTGGGGACAAAGGTTATTTAAGCTTAGGGGTTAGGTTAAGGGTTCGGAGTTAGGTTTAGGGTTAGTGTTACAGGTTAAGGGTTAGTGTTACAGGTCAGGGTTAGGCTATGGGTTCGGAGTTAGGTTTAGGGTTAGTGTTACAGGTTAGGGTTAGGTTAAGGGTTCAGAGTTAGGTTTAGGGTTAGTGTTACAGGTTAGGGTTAGGTTAAGGGTTCAGAGTTAGGTTTAGGGTTAGTGTTACAGGTTAGGGTTAGGTTAAGGGTTCAGAGTTAGGTTTAGGGTTAGTGTTACAGGTTAGGGTTAGGTTTAGGGTTAGTGTTACAGGTTAGGGTTAGGTTAAGGGTTCAGAGTTAGGTTTAGGTTTAGTGTTACAGGTTAGGTTTAGGGTTAGGGTTAGGTTAAGGGTTCGGAGATGGGTTTAGGTTTAGTGTTACAGGTTAGGGTTAGGTTAAGGGTTCAGAGTTAGGTTTAGGGTTAGTGTTACAAGTTAGGGTTAGGTTTAGGGTTAGGCTATGGGTTCGGGTTAGGGTTAGGGTTAGGTTTAGGGTTAGGTTAAGGGTTCGGGGTTAGGTTTAGGGTTAGGTTAAGGGTTCGGAGTTAGGTTTAGGGTTACAGGTTAGGGTTAGGTTAAGGGTTCAGAGTTAGGTTTAGGGTTAGTGTTACAGGTTAGGGTTAGGTTAAGGGTTCGGAGTTAGGTTTAGGGTTAGTGTTACAGGTTAGGTTTAGGCTAAAGGTTCGGAGTTAGGTTTAGGGTTCGTGTTACAGGTTAGGTTAAGGGTTTGGAGTTCGTGTTACAGGTTAGGTTAAGGGTTTGGAGTTAGGTTTAGTGTTAGTGTTACAGGTTAGGGTTATGGTAAGGGTTAGGAAAAATAGGATTTTGAATAAAAATGATTTTAGGTCCCCACGAGGGTAGAAGAACATAATGTGTGTGTTTGTGTGTACATGTAGGCATACTTGCGTTTGTATATGCAGGCAATACCCTTCAAGGGTGAAAATGCCTGTATAAAACCCACCAGGCTCCAGAAAGGAACTCTGAATGCTGGAACTAGACTGTCATCCATGTGATACGAACCATAGCCCTGACTTGGATTGCCCTCACACTCAGAGAGACATTAGCATTCAACTAGTGAAGCACATTCCAGTGAGCAGGGGAAATAGATAGTAGGAGTGTCTTGGGCAGCACAAAGCACTTCTGCAGGAGCAAAGTTTAGCTGAGGGAGAACTTGTGGGAGGGGATCCCTATCTCCTGAATTCTTCCCAGGGGAGAGTCTTGAGGGAGTTAAAGGCTGTGTTTCAATACATGTAAACAGCTTCTTACTGCATTCTCACCAAGGAAGAGTCAGTCAGCATAGCAGGGAGTTAGGATGTGTTTCAATACATGTAAACAGCTTCTTACTGCATTCTCACCAAGGAAGAGTCAGTCAGTATAGCAGGGAGTTAGGATGTGTCTCAATACATGTAAACAGCTTCTTACTGCATTCTCACCAAGGAAGAGTCAGTCAGTATAGCAGGGAGTTAGGATGTGTCTCAATACATGTAAACAGCCTCTTACTGCATTCTCACCAAGGAAGAGTCAGTCAGCTTAGCAGGGAGTTAGGATGTGTTTCAATTTACAGTAAGTACCTCCATCATGGTCATTCATATGTGAAAGATTGGATTTCAGTTTCCTTTCCATATCACTTTTACCTGTTATGTTATTTCAGTTTGTGATTATGAAGATAAGAGCAGAGGAGTGGAGGAGAGGAAGCCATTCCTGACTATTGAGATGCAGTCTCTTATTTATAGTCAATACCTTTCAACTCAGACTATGAAGTCAGCCTAAAATCCCATAGTGCATTGTGATAATAACCAGTAAGTACAGATTCTATACATTGTCCACTGTCTATGTAGTTTCAGCATCCCTATCCATTCCTGTTCTGTTTGTCTATTCAGCCCTAGAAACTGTCACTGTTAACCAGGTGCTTATGCTGTGTGAATATTAAGACAAGCTTAGGTTCACAGTTCACTAAGGCAGGTCCTAAAAGTGTGACTCAAAGTCATTTTTATGAAGAGCTGAGAGAGGTGTGTAGAGTTGTCTGGCACTCACTCCCTCTTTCACTTCCTCTGCTCCACTTGTAACACACTCCTTCCCTCTCTTAAAGACAACGTCTATTCAATAGAGCATGGAGACTCACTTTCTTTCACGCTCTCTCTCTCATCCTCTCAGGTAACATACACTCTCTCATCCTCTCAGCTAACCCTCTCTCTCTCCTCCTCTCAGTTAACCCTCTCTCTCTCTCTCTCTCTCTCTCTCTCTCTCTCTCTCTCTCTCTCTCTCTCCTCCTCTCAGTTAACACTCTCTCTCTCTCCTCCTCTCAGTTAACACTCTCTCTCTCTCTCCTCTTCTCAGTTAACCCTCTCTCTCTCTCTCTCTCTCTCCTCCTCTCAGGTAACCCACTCTCTCTCTCTCCTCCTCTCAGTTAACACTCTCTGTCTCCTCCTCTCAGTTAACACTCTCTCTCTCCTCCTCCTCCTCTCAGTTAACCCACTCTCTCTCTCTCCTCCTCTCAGTTAACACTCTCTGTCTCCTCTTCTCAGTTAACCCTCTCTCTCTCTCTCTCTCTCCTCCTCTCAGTTAACCCACTCTCTCTCTCTCCTCCTCTCAGTTAACACTCTCTCTCTCTCCTCCTCCTCTCAGTTAACACTCTCTCTCTCTCTGTCTCCTCCTCTCAGTTAACTCTCTCTCTCTCTCCTCCTCCTCTCAGTTAACACTCTCTCTCTCCTCCTCCTCTCAGTTAACACTCTCTCTCTCTCTGTCTCCTCCTCTCAGTTAACACTCTCTCTCTCTCTCTCTCTCTCTCTCTCTCTCTCTCTCTCTCTCTCTCTCTCTCCTCCTCTCAGTTAACCCACTCTCTCTCTCTCCTCCTCTCAGTTAACACTCTCTCTCTCTCCTCCTCCTCTCAGTTAACACTCTCTCTCTCTCTGTCTCCTCCTCTCAGTTAACTCTCTCTCTCTCTCCTCCTCCTCTCAGTTAACCCACTCTCTCTCTCTCCTCCTCTCAGTTAACACTCTCTGTCTCCTCCTCTCAGTTAACACTCTCTCTCTCTCCTCCTCCTCTCAGTTAACCCACTCTCTCTCTCTCTGTCTCCTCCTCTCAGTTAACACTCTCTCTCTCCTCCTCCTCTCAGTTAACCCACTCTCTCTCTCTCTGTCTCCTCCTCTCAGTTAACTCTCTCTCTCTCTGTCTCCTCCTCTCAGTTAACACTCTCTCTCTCTCCTCCTCCTCTCAGTTAACACTCTCTCTCTCTCTCCTCCTCTCAGTTAACTCTCTCTCTCTCTGTCTCCTCCTCTCAGTTAACTCTCTCTCTCTCTCCTCCTCCTCTCAGTTAACACTCTCTCTCTCTCTCCTCCTCTCAGTTAACACTCTCTCTCTCTCTCTCTCTCTCTCCTCCTCTCAGTTAACCCACTCTCTCTCTCTCCTCCTCTCAGTTAACACTCTCTCTCTCTCCTCCTCCTCTCAGTTAACACTCTCTCTCTCTCTGTCTCCTCCTCTCAGTTAACTCTCTCTCTCTCTCCTCCTCCTCTCAGTTAACCCACTCTCTCTCTCTCCTCCTCTCAGTTAACACTCTCTGTCTCCTCCTCTCAGTTAACACTCTCTCTCTCTCCTCCTCCTCTCAGTTAACACTCTCTCTCTCTCTCTCTCTCTCCTCCTCTCAGTTAACCCACTCTCTCTCTCTCCTCCTCTCAGTTAACACTCTCTCTCTCTCCTCCTCCTCTCAGTTAACACTCTCTCTCTCTGTCTCCTCCTCTCAGTTAACTCTCTCTCTCTCCTCCTCCTCTCAGTTAACCCACTCTCTCTCTCTCCTCCTCTCAGTTAACACTCTCTGTCTCCTCCTCTCAGTTAACACTCTCTCTCTCTCCTCCTCCTCTCAGTTAACCCACTCTCTCTCTCTCTGTCTCCTCCTCTCAGTTAACTCTCTCTCTCTCTGTCTCCTCCTCTCAGTTAACACTCTCTCTCTCTCTCTCCTCCTCCTCTCAGTTAACACTCTCTCTCTCTCTCCTCCTCTCAGTTAACACTCTCTCTCTCTCTCTCTCTCCTCCTCTCAGTTAACACTCTCTCTCTCTCTCTCTCTCCTCCTCTCAGTTAACACTCTCCCTCTCTCTCATCCTCTCAGTTAACATACTCGCTCTCTCCTCCTCTCAGTTAACCCTCTCTCTCTCTCTCTCTCTCTCTCTCTCTCTCTCTCTCTCTCTCTCCTCCTCTCAGTTAACCCTCTCTCTCTCTCTCCTCCTCTCAGTTAACCCTCTCTCTCCTCCTCCTCTCAGTTAACATACACTCTCTCCACCTCTCAGTTAACATACACTCTCTCTCATCCTCTCAGTTAACATACACTCTCTCTCATCCTCTCAGTTAACATACACTCTCTCTCATCCTCTCAGTTAACATACTCTCTCTCTCATCCTCTCAGTTAACATACACTCTCTCTCCTCCTCTCAGTTAACATACACTCTCTCTCATCCTCTCAGTTAACATACTCTCTCTCTCCTCCTCTCAGTTAACATACACTCTCTCCTCCTCTCAGTTAACATACACTCTCTCTCATCCTCTCAGTTAACATACTCTCTCTCTCATCCTCTCAGTTAACATACACTCTCTCCTCTCAGTTAACATACACTCTCTCTCATCCTCTCAGTTAACATACTCTCTCTCATCCTCTCAGTTAACATACTCTCTCTCCTCCTCTCAGTTAACATACTCTCTCTCATCCTCTCAGTTAACATACTCTCTCTCTCTCCTCTCAGTTAACATACACTCTCTCTCCTCCTCTCAGTTAACACTCTCTCTCCTCCTCTCAGTTAACATACTCTCTCTCCTCCTCTCAGTTAACATACTCTCTCTCCTCCTCTCAGTTAACATACTCTCTCTCATCCTCTCAGTTAACATACACTCTCTCCTCTCAGTTAACATACTCTCTCTCCTCTCAGTTAACATACTCTCTCTCCTCTCAGTTAACATACTCTCTCTCCTCCTCTCAGTTAACATACTCTCTCTCCTCTCAGTTAACATACTCTCTCTCCTCCTCTCAGTTAACATACTCTCTCTCCTCCTCTCAGTTAACATACTCTCTCTCCTCTCAGTTAACATACACTCTCTCCTCTCAGTTAACATACACTCTCTCTCATCCTCTCAGTTAACATACACTCTCTCTCATCCTCTCAGTTAACATACTCTCTCTCATCCTCTCAGTTAACATACTCTCTCTCATCCTCTCAGTTAACATACTCTCTCTCATCCTCTCAGTTAACATACTCTCTCTCTCTCCTCTCAGTTAACATACACTCTCTCTCCTCCTCTCAGTTAACATACACTCTCTCCTCTCAGTTAACATACTCTCTCTCTCTCCTCTCAGTTAACATACTCTCTCTCTCTCCTCTCAGTTAACATACTCTCTCTCTCTCCTCTCAGTTAACATACACTCTCTCTCTCCTCCTCTCAGTTAACATACACTCTCTCTCCTCCTCTCAGTTAACATACTCTCTCTCCTCTCAGTTAGCATACTCTCTCTCTCTCCCCCAGTTAACATACTCTCTCTCCTCTCAGTTAACATACACTCTCTCTCCTCCTCCTCTCAGTTAACACTCTCTCTCTCTCTCCTCCTCTCAGTTAACTCTCTCTCTCTCTGTCTCCTCCTCTCAGTTAACTCTCTCTCTCTCTCCTCCTCCTCTCAGTTAACACTCTCTCTCTCTCTCCTCCTCTCAGTTAACACTCTCTCTCTCTCTCTCTCTCCTCCTCTCAGTTAACCCACTCTCTCTCTCTCCTCCTCTCAGTTAACACTCTCTCTCTCTCCTCCTCCTCTCAGTTAACACTCTCTCTCTCTCTGTCTCCTCCTCTCAGTTAACTCTCTCTCTCTCTCCTCCTCCTCTCAGTTAACCCACTCTCTCTCTCTCCTCCTCTCAGTTAACACTCTCTGTCTCCTCCTCTCAGTTAACACTCTCTCTCTCTCCTCCTCCTCTCAGTTAACACTCTCTCTCTCTCTCTCTCCTCCTCTCAGTTAACCCACTCTCTCTCTCTCCTCCTCTCAGTTAACACTCTCTCTCTCTCCTCCTCCTCTCAGTTAACACTCTCTCTCTCTGTCTCCTCCTCTCAGTTAACTCTCTCTCTCTCCTCCTCCTCTCAGTTAACCCACTCTCTCTCTCTCCTCCTCTCAGTTAACACTCTCTGTCTCCTCCTCTCAGTTAACACTCTCTCTCTCTCCTCCTCCTCTCAGTTAACCCACTCTCTCTCTCTCTGTCTCCTCCTCTCAGTTAACTCTCTCTCTCTCTGTCTCCTCCTCTCAGTTAACACTCTCTCTCTCTCTCTCCTCCTCCTCTCAGTTAACACTCTCTCTCTCTCTCCTCCTCTCAGTTAACACTCTCTCTCTCTCTCTCTCTCCTCCTCTCAGTTAACACTCTCTCTCTCTCTCTCTCTCTCTCCTCCTCTCAGTTAACACTCTCCCTCTCTCTCATCCTCTCAGTTAACATACTCGCTCTCTCCTCCTCTCAGTTAACCCTCTCTCTCTCTCTCTCTCTCTCTCTCTCTCCTCCTCTCAGTTAACCCTCTCTCTCTCTCTCCTCCTCTCAGTTAACCCTCTCTCTCCTCCTCCTCTCAGTTAACATACACTCTCTCCACCTCTCAGTTAACATACACTCTCTCTCATCCTCTCAGTTAACATACACTCTCTCTCATCCTCTCAGTTAACATACACTCTCTCTCATCCTCTCAGTTAACATACTCTCTCTCTCATCCTCTCAGTTAACATACACTCTCTCTCCTCCTCTCAGTTAACATACACTCTCTCTCATCCTCTCAGTTAACATACTCTCTCTCTCCTCCTCTCAGTTAACATACACTCTCTCCTCCTCTCAGTTAACATACACTCTCTCTCATCCTCTCAGTTAACATACTCTCTCTCTCATCCTCTCAGTTAACATACACTCTCTCCTCTCAGTTAACATACACTCTCTCTCATCCTCTCAGTTAACATACTCTCTCTCATCCTCTCAGTTAACATACTCTCTCTCCTCCTCTCAGTTAACATACTCTCTCTCATCCTCTCAGTTAATATACTCTCTCTCTCTCCTCTCAGTTAACATACACTCTCTCTCCTCCTCTCAGTTAACACTCTCTCTCCTCCTCTCAGTTAACATACTCTCTCTCCTCCTCTCAGTTAACATACTCTCTCTCCTCCTCTCAGTTAACATACTCTCTCTCATCCTCTCAGTTAACATACTCTCTCTCTCTCCTCTCAGTTAACATACACTCTCTCTCCTCTCAGTTAACATACTCTCTCTCCTCCTCTCAGTTAACATACTCTCTCTCCTCCTCTCAGTTAACATACTCTCTCTCCTCTCAGTTAACATACACTCTCTCCTCTCAGTTAACATACACTCTCTCTCATCCTCTCAGTTAACATACACTCTCTCTCATCCTCTCAGTTAACATACTCTCTCTCATCCTCTCAGTTAACATACTCTCTCTCATCCTCTCAGTTAACATACTCTCTCTCATCCTCTCAGTTAACATACTCTCTCTCTCTCCTCTCAGTTAACATACACTCTCTCTCCTCCTCTCAGTTAACATACACTCTCTCCTCTCAGTTAACATACTCTCTCTCTCTCCTCTCAGTTAACATACTCTCTCTCTCTCCTCTCAGTTAACATACTCTCTCTCTCTCCTCTCAGTTAACATACACTCTCTCTCTCCTCCTCTCAGTTAACATACACTCTCTCTCCTCCTCTCAGTTAACATACTCTCTCTCCTCTCAGTTAGCATACTCTCTCTCTCTCCCCTCAGTTAACATACTCTCTCTCCTCTCAGTTAACATACACTCTCTCTCCTCCTCCTCTCAGTTAACACTCTCTCTCTCTCTCCTCCTCTCAGTTAACTCTCTCTCTCTCTGTCTCCTCCTCTCAGTTAACTCTCTCTCTCTCTCCTCCTCCTCTCAGTTAACACTCTCTCTCTCTCTCCTCCTCTCAGTTAACACTCTCTCTCTCTCTCTCTCTCTCTCTCTCCTCCTCTCAGTTAACCCACTCTCTCTCTCTCCTCCTCTCAGTTAACACTCTCTCTCTCTCCTCCTCCTCTCAGTTAACACTCTCTCTCTCTCTGTCTCCTCCTCTCAGTTAACTCTCTCTCTCTCTCTCCTCCTCCTCTCAGTTAACCCACTCTCTCTCTCTCCTCCTCTCAGTTAACACTCTCTGTCTCCTC
Organism: Oncorhynchus gorbuscha; assembly: GCF_021184085.1. Classification (NCBI taxonomy): domain Eukaryota; kingdom Metazoa; phylum Chordata; class Actinopteri; order Salmoniformes; family Salmonidae; genus Oncorhynchus; species Oncorhynchus gorbuscha. The sequence goes on along the minus strand of NW_025747433.1, from coordinate 35,097 downwards.
CTCTCAGTTAACACTCTCTCTCTCTCCTCCTCCTCTCAGTTAACACTCTCTCTCTCTCTCTCTCCTCCTCTCAGTTAACCCACTCTCTCTCTCTCCTCCTCTCAGTTAACACTCTCTCTCTCTCCTCCTCCTCTCAGTTAACACTCTCTCTCTCTGTCTCCTCCTCTCAGTTAACTCTCTCTCTCTCCTCCTCCTCTCAGTTAACCCACTCTCTCTCTCTCCTCCTCTCAGTTAACACTCTCTGTCTCCTCCTCTCAGTTAACACTCTCTCTCTCTCCTCCTCCTCTCAGTTAACCCACTCTCTCTCTCTCTGTCTCCTCCTCTCAGTTAACTCTCTCTCTCTCTGTCTCCTCCTCTCAGTTAACACTCTCTCTCTCTCTCTCCTCCTCCTCTCAGTTAACACTCTCTCTCTCTCTCCTCCTCTCAGTTAACACTCTCTCTCTCTCTCTCTCTCCTCCTCTCAGTTAACACTCTCTCTCTCTCTCTCTCTCCTCCTCTCAGTTAACACTCTCCCTCTCTCTCATCCTCTCAGTTAACATACTCGCTCTCTCCTCCTCTCAGTTAACCCTCTCTCTCTCTCTCTCTCTCTCTCTCTCTCTCCTCCTCTCAGTTAACCCTCTCTCTCTCTCTCCTCCTCTCAGTTAACCCTCTCTCTCCTCCTCCTCTCAGTTAACATACACTCTCTCCACCTCTCAGTTAACATACACTCTCTCTCATCCTCTCAGTTAACATACACTCTCTCTCATCCTCTCAGTTAACATACACTCTCTCTCATCCTCTCAGTTAACATACTCTCTCTCTCATCCTCTCAGTTAACATACACTCTCTCTCCTCCTCTCAGTTAACATACACTCTCTCTCATCCTCTCAGTTAACATACTCTCTCTCTCCTCCTCTCAGTTAACATACACTCTCTCCTCCTCTCAGTTAACATACACTCTCTCTCATCCTCTCAGTTAACATACTCTCTCTCTCATCCTCTCAGTTAACATACACTCTCTCCTCTCAGTTAACATACACTCTCTCTCATCCTCTCAGTTAACATACTCTCTCTCATCCTCTCAGTTAACATACTCTCTCTCTCTCCTCTCAGTTAACATACACTCTCTCTCCTCCTCTCAGTTAACATACTCTCTCTCCTCCTCTCAGTTAACATACTCTCTCTCCTCCTCTCAGTTAACATACTCTCTCTCCTCCTCTCAGTTAACATACTCTCTCTCCTCCTCTCAGTTAACATACTCTCTCTCATCCTCTCAGTTAACATACTCTCTCTCTCTCCTCTCAGTTAACATACACTCTCTCTCCTCCTCTCAGTTAACATACTCTCTCTCATCCTCTCAGTTAACATACTCTCTCTCCACCTCTCAGTTAACATACTCTCTCTCATCCTCTCAGTTAACATACTCTCTCTCTCTCCTCTCAGTTAACATACTCTCTCTCCTCTCAGTTAACATACTCTCTCTCCTCTCAGTTAACATACTCTCTCTCCTCTCAGTTAACATACTCTCTCTCCTCCTCTCAGTTAACATACTCTCTCTCCTCTCAGTTAACATACTCTCTCTCCTCTCAGTTAACATACTCTCTCTCCTCTCAGTTAACATACACTCTCTCTCCTCCTCTCAGTTAACATACTCTCTCTCATCCTCTCAGTTAACATACTCTCTCTCCACCTCTCAGTTAACATACTCTCTCTCATCCTCTCAGTTAACATACTCTCTCTCTCTCCTCTCAGTTAACATACTCTCTCTCCTCTCAGTTAACATACTCTCTCTCCTCTCAGTTAACATACTCTCTCTCCTCCTCTCAGTTAACATACACTCTCTCTCCTCCTCTCAGTTAACATACTCTCTCTCCTCCTCTCAGTTAACATACTCTCTCTCCTCCTCTCAGTTAACATACTCTCTCTCCTCCTCTCAGTTAACATACTCTCTCTCCTCCTCTCAGTTAACATACTCTCTCTCATCCTCTCAGTTAACATACTCTCTCTCTCTCCTCTCAGTTAACATACACTCTCTCTCCTCCTCTCAGTTAACATACACTCTCTCCTCTCAGTTAACATACTCTCTCTCCTCCTCTCAGTTAACATACTCTCTCTCATCCTCTCAGTTAACATACTCTCTCTCTCTCCTCTCAGTTAACATACTCTCTCTCATCCTCTCAGTTAACATACTCTCTCTCTCTCCTCTCAGTTAACATACTCTCTCTCATCCTCTCAGTTAACATACTCTCTCTCTCTCCTCTCAGTTAACATACTCTCTCTCTCATCCTCTCAGTTAACATACTCTCTCTCCACCTCTCAGTTAACATACTCTCTCTCATCCTCTCAGTTAACATACTCTCTCTCATCCTCTCAGTTAACATACTCTCTCTCTCTCCTCTCAGTTAACATACTCTCTCTCATCCTCTCAGTTAACATACTCTCTCTCTCTCCTCTCAGTTAACATACTCTCTCTCTCATCCTCTCAGTTAACATACTCTCTCTCCACCTCTCAGTTAACATACTCTCTCTCTCTCCTCTCAGTTAACATACTCTCTCTCATCCTCTCAGTTAACATACTCTCTCTCTCTCCTCTCAGTTAACATACTCTCTCTCATCCTCTCAGTTAACATACTCTCTCTCTCCTCTCAGTTAACATACTCTCTCTCATCCTCTCAGTTAACATACTCTCTCTCCACCTCTCAGTTAACATACTCTCTCTCATCCTCTCAGTTAACATACTCTCTCTCTCTCCTCTCAGTTAACATACTCTCTCTCCTCTCAGTTAACATACTCTCTCTCCTCTCAGTTAACATACTCTCTCTCCTCTCAGTTAACATACTCTCTCTCCTCCTCTCAGTTAACATACTCTCTCTCCTCCTCTCAGTTAACATACTCTCTCTCCTCTCAGTTAACATACACTCTCTCCTCTCAGTTAACATACACTCTCTCTCATCCTCTCAGTTAACATACACTCTCTCTCATCCTCTCAGTTAACATACTCTCTCTCATCCTCTCAGTTAACATACTCTCTCTCATCCTCTCAGTTAACATACTCTCTCTCATCCTCTCAGTTAACATACTCTCTCTCTCTCCTCTCAGTTAACATACACTCTCTCTCCTCCTCTCAGTTAACATACACTCTCTCTCCTCCTCTCAGTTAACTTACACTCTCTCTCCTCCTCTCAGTTAACATACACTCTCTCCTCCTCTCAGTTAACATACTCTCTCTCCTCCTCTCAGTTAACATACACTCTCTCCTCTCAGTTAACATACTCTCTCTCTCTCCTCTCAGTTAACATACACTCTCTCCTCTCAGTTAACATACTCTCTCTCTCTCCTCTCAGTTAACATACTCTCTCTCTCTCCTCTCAGTTAACATACTCTCTCTCTCTCCTCTCAGTTAACATACACTCTCTCTCTCCTCCTCTCAGTTAACATACACTCTCTCTCCTCCTCTCAGTTAACATACTCTCTCTCCTCTCAGTTAGCATACTCTCTCTCTCTCCCCTCAGTTAACATACTCTCTCTCTCTCTCCCCTCAGTTAACATACTCTCTCTCCTCTCAGTTAACATACACTCTCTCTCTCCTCCTCTCAGTTAACATACACTCTCTCTCTCCTCCTCTCAGTTAACATACTCTCTCTCTCTCTCCCCTCAGTTAACATACTCTCTCTCCTCTCAGTTAACATACACTCTCTCTCTCCTCCTCTCAGTTAACATACACTCTCTCTCTCCTCCTCTCAGTTAACATACACTCTCTCTCTTCCTCTCAGTTAACATACTCTCTCTCTCCTCCTCTCAGTTAACATACACTCTCTCTCCTCCTCTCAGTTAACATACTCTCTCTCCTCTCAGTTAACATACTCTCTCTCCTCTCAGTTAACATACTCTCTCTCTCCTCCTCTCAGTTAACATACACTCTCTCTCCTCCTCTCAGTTAACATACTCTCTCTCCTCTCAGTTAACATACTCTCTCTCCTCTCAGTTAACATACTCTCTCTCTCTCTCCTCTCAGTTAACATACTCTCTCATCCTCTCAGTTAACATACACTCTCTCTCATCCTCTCAGTTAACATACTCTCTCTCCTCCTCTCAGTTAACATACTCTCTCTCCTCTCAGTTAACATACTCTCTCTCCTCTCAGTTAACATACACTCTCTCTCTCATCCTCTCAGTTAACATACACTCTCTCTCTCCTCCTCTCAGTTAACATACACTCTCTCTTCTCAGTTAACATACAATCTCTCTCCTCCTCTCAGTTAACATACTCTCTCTCCTCTCAGTTAACATACTCTCTCTCTCTCCCCTCAGTTAACATACTCTCTCTCTCTCTCCCCTCAGTTAACATACTCTCTCTCCTCTCAGTTAACATACACTCTCTCTCTCCTCCTCTCAGTTAACATACACTCTCTCTCTTCCTCTCAGTTAACATACACACTCTCTCTCCTCCTCTCAGTTAACATACACTCTCTCTCTCCTCCTCTCAGTTAACATACTCTCTCTCTCTCTCCCCTCAGTTAACATACTCTCTCTCCTCTCAGTTAACATACACTCTCTCTCTCCTCCTCTCAGTTAACATACACTCTCTCTCCTCCTCTCAGTTAACATACTCTCTCTCTCTCTCCCCTCAGTTAACATACTCTCTCTCCTCTCAGTTAACATACACTCTCTCTCTCCTCCTCTCAGTTAACATACACTCTCTCTCTCCTCCTCTCAGTTAACATACACTCTCTCTTCTCAGTTAACATACAATCTCTCTCCTCCTCTCAGTTAACATACTCTCTCTCCTCTCAGTTAACATACTCTCTCTCTCTCCCCTCAGTTAACATACTCTCTCTCTCTCTCCCCTCAGTTAACATACTCTCTCTCCTCTCAGTTAACATACACTCTCTCTCTCCTCCTCTCAGTTAACATACACTCTCTCTCTCCTCCTCTCAGTTAACATACTCTCTCTCTCTCTCCCCTCAGTTAACATACTCTCTCTCCTCTCAGTTAACATACACTCTCTCTCTCCTCCTCTCAGTTAACATACTCTCTCTCTCCTCCTCTCAGTTAACATACACTCTCTCTCCTCCTCTCAGTTAACATACACTCTCTCCTCTCAGTTAACATACTCTCTCTCCTCCTCTCAGTTAACATACTCTCTCTCCTCTCAGTTAACATACTCTCTCTCCTCCTCTCAGTTAACATACACTCTCTCTCCTCCTCTCAGTTAACATACTCTCTCTCCTCCTCTCAGTTAACATACTCTCTCTCCTCCTCTCAGTTAACATACTCTCTCTCCTCCTCTCAGTTAACATACTCTCTCTCTCTCCTCTCAGTTAACATACTCTCTCTCCTCCTCTCAGTTAACATACTCTCTCTCCTCTCAGTTAACATACTCTCTCTCCTCTCAGTTAACATACACTCTCTCTCTCCTCTCAGTTAACATACTCTCTCATCCTCTCAGTTAACATACACTCTCTCTCATCCTCTCAGTTAACATACTCTCTCTCATCCTCTCAGTTAACATACTCTCTCTCCTCCTCTCAGTTAACATACACTCTCTCTCCTCCTCTCAGTTAACATACACTCTCTCTCTCTCCTCTCAGTTAACATACTCTCTCTCTCTCTCCTCTCAGTTAACATACACTCTCTCTCTCTCCTCTCAGTTAACATACTCTCTCTCCTCTCAGTTAACATACACTCTCTCTCTCTCCTCTCAGTTAACATACTCTCTCTCTCTCTCCTCTCAGTTAACATACTCTCTCTCCTCTCAGTTAACATACACTCTCTCTCTCATCCTCTCAGTTAACATACTCTCTCTCTCTCCTCTCAGTTAACATACACTCTCTCTCCTCCTCTCAGTTAACATACTCTCTCTCATCCTCTCAGTTAACATACTCTCTCTCCACCTCTCAGTTAACATACTCTCTCTCATCCTCTCAGTTAACATACTCTCTCTCTCTCCTCTCAGTTAACATACTCTCTCTCCTCTCAGTTAACATACTCTCTCTCCTCTCAGTTAACATACTCTCTCTCCTCTCAGTTAACATACTCTCTCTCCTCCTCTCAGTTAACATACTCTCTCTCCTCTCAGTTAACATACTCTCTCTCCTCTCAGTTAACATACTCTCTCTCCTCTCAGTTAACATACACTCTCTCTCCTCCTCTCAGTTAACATACTCTCTCTCATCCTCTCAGTTAACATACTCTCTCTCCACCTCTCAGTTAACATACTCTCTCTCATCCTCTCAGTTAACATACTCTCTCTCTCTCCTCTCAGTTAACATACTCTCTCTCCTCTCAGTTAACATACTCTCTCTCCTCTCAGTTAACATACTCTCTCTCCTCCTCTCAGTTAACATACACTCTCTCTCCTCCTCTCAGTTAACATACTCTCTCTCCTCCTCTCAGTTAACATACTCTCTCTCCTCCTCTCAGTTAACATACTCTCTCTCCTCCTCTCAGTTAACATACTCTCTCTCCTCCTCTCAGTTAACATACTCTCTCTCATCCTCTCAGTTAACATACTCTCTCTCTCTCCTCTCAGTTAACATACACTCTCTCTCCTCCTCTCAGTTAACATACACTCTCTCCTCTCAGTTAACATACTCTCTCTCCTCCTCTCAGTTAACATACTCTCTCTCATCCTCTCAGTTAACATACTCTCTCTCTCTCCTCTCAGTTAACATACTCTCTCTCATCCTCTCAGTTAACATACTCTCTCTCTCTCCTCTCAGTTAACATACTCTCTCTCTCTCCTCTCAGTTAACATACTCTCTCTCTCATCCTCTCAGTTAACATACTCTCTCTCCACCTCTCAGTTAACATACTCTCTCTCATCCTCTCAGTTAACATACTCTCTCTCATCCTCTCAGTTAACATACTCTCTCTCTCTCCTCTCAGTTAACATACTCTCTCTCATCCTCTCAGTTAACATACTCTCTCTCTCTCCTCTCAGTTAACATACTCTCTCTCTCATCCTCTCAGTTAACATACTCTCTCTCCACCTCTCAGTTAACATACTCTCTCTCTCTCCTCTCAGTTAACATACTCTCTCTCATCCTCTCAGTTAACATACTCTCTCTCTCTCCTCTCAGTTAACATACTCTCTCTCATCCTCTCAGTTAACATACTCTCTCTCTCTCCTCTCAGTTAACATACTCTCTCTCTCATCCTCTCAGTTAACATACTCTCTCTCCACCTCTCAGTTAACATACTCTCTCTCATCCTCTCAGTTAACATACTCTCTCTCTCTCCTCTCAGTTAACATACTCTCTCTCCTCTCAGTTAACATACTCTCTCTCCTCTCAGTTAACATACTCTCTCTCCTCTCAGTTAACATACTCTCTCTCCTCCTCTCAGTTAACATACTCTCTCTCCTCCTCTCAGTTAACATACTCTCTCTCCTCTCAGTTAACATACACTCTCTCCTCTCAGTTAACATACACTCTCTCTCATCCTCTCAGTTAACATACACTCTCTCTCATCCTCTCAGTTAACATACTCTCTCTCATCCTCTCAGTTAACATACTCTCTCTCATCCTCTCAGTTAACATACTCTCTCTCATCCTCTCAGTTAACATACTCTCTCTCTCTCCTCTCAGTTAACATACACTCTCTCTCCTCCTCTCAGTTAACATACACTCTCTCTCCTCCTCTCAGTTAACTTACACTCTCTCTCCTCCTCTCAGTTAACATACACTCTCTCCTCCTCTCAGTTAACATACTCTCTCTCTCCCTCTCAGTTAACATACACTCTCTCCTCTCAGTTAACATACTCTCTCTCTCTCCTCTCAGTTAACATACACTCTCTCCTCTCAGTTAACATACTCTCTCTCTCTCCTCTCAGTTAACATACTCTCTCTCTCTCCTCTCAGTTAACATACTCTCTCTCTCTCCTCTCAGTTAACATACACTCTCTCTCTCCTCCTCTCAGTTAACATACACTCTCTCTCCTCCTCTCAGTTAACATACTCTCTCTCCTCTCAGTTAGCATACTCTCTCTCTCTCCCCTCAGTTAACATACTCTCTCTCTCTCTCCCCTCAGTTAACATACTCTCTCTCCTCTCAGTTAACATACACTCTCTCTCTCCTCCTCTCAGTTAACATACACTCTCTCTCTCCTCCTCTCAGTTAACATACTCTCTCTCTCTCTCCCCTCAGTTAACATACTCTCTCTCCTCTCAGTTAACATACACTCTCTCTCTCCTCCTCTCAGTTAACATACACTCTCTCTCTCCTCCTCTCAGTTAACATACACTCTCTCTCTTCCTCTCAGTTAACATACTCTCTCTCTCCTCCTCTCAGTTAACATACACTCTCTCTCCTCCTCTCAGTTAACATACTCTCTCTCCTCTCAGTTAACATACTCTCTCTCCTCTCAGTTAACATACTCTCTCTCTCTCCTCTCAGTTAACATACACTCTCTCTCCTCCTCTCAGTTAACATACTCTCTCTCCTCTCAGTTAACATACTCTCTCTCCTCTCAGTTAACATACTCTCTCTCTCTCTCCTCTCAGTTAACATACTCTCTCATCCTCTCAGTTAACATACACTCTCTCTCATCCTCTCAGTTAACATACTCTCTCTCCTCCTCTCAGTTAACATACTCTCTCTCCTCTCAGTTAACATACTCTCTCTCCTCTCAGTTAACATACACTCTCTCTCTCATCCTCTCAGTTAACATACACTCTCTCTCTCCTCCTCTCAGTTAACATACACTCTCTCTTCTCAGTTAACATACAATCTCTCTCCTCCTCTCAGTTAACATACTCTCTCTCCTCTCAGTTAACATACTCTCTCTCTCTCCCCTCAGTTAACATACTCTCTCTCTCTCTCCCCTCAGTTAACATACTCTCTCTCCTCTCAGTTAACATACACTCTCTCTCTCCTCCTCTCAGTTAACATACACTCTCTCTCTCCTCCTCTCAGTTAACATACTCTCTCTCTCTCTCCCCTCAGTTAACATACTCTCTCTCCTCTCAGTTAACATACACTCTCTCTCTCCTCCTCTCAGTTAACATACACTCTCTCTCTTCCTCTCAGTTAACATACACACTCTCTCTCCTCCTCTCAGTTAACATACACTCTCTCTCTCCTCCTCTCAGTTAACATACTCTCTCTCTCTCTCCCCTCAGTTAACATACTCTCTCTCCTCTCAGTTAACATACACTCTCTCTCTCCTCCTCTCAGTTAACATACACTCTCTCTCCTCCTCTCAGTTAACATACTCTCTCTCTCTCTCCCCTCAGTTAACATACTCTCTCTCCTCTCAGTTAACATACACTCTCTCTCTCCTCCTCTCAGTTAACATACACTCTCTCTCTCCTCCTCTCAGTTAACATACACTCTCTCTTCTCAGTTAACATACAATCTCTCTCCTCCTCTCAGTTAACATACTCTCTCTCCTCTCAGTTAACATACTCTCTCTCTCTCCCCTCAGTTAACATACTCTCTCTCTCTCTCCCCTCAGTTAACATACTCTCTCTCCTCTCAGTTAACATACACTCTCTCTCTCCTCCTCTCAGTTAACATACACTCTCTCTCTCCTCCTCTCAGTTAACATACTCTCTCTCTCTCCCCTCAGTTAACATACTCTCTCTCCTCTCAGTTAACATACACTCTCTCTCTCCTCCTCTCAGTTAACATACTCTCTCTCTCCTCCTCTCAGTTAACATACACTCTCTCTCCTCCTCTCAGTTAACATACACTCTCTCCTCTCAGTTAACATACTCTCTCTCCTCCTCTCAGTTAACATACTCTCTCTCCTCTCAGTTAACATACTCTCTCTCCTCCTCTCAGTTAACATACACTCTCTCTCCTCCTCTCAGTTAACATACTCTCTCTCCTCCTCTCAGTTAACATACTCTCTCTCCTCCTCTCAGTTAACATACTCTCTCTCCTCCTCTCAGTTAACATACTCTCTCTCTCTCCTCTCAGTTAACATACTCTCTCTCCTCCTCTCAGTTAACATACTCTCTCTCCTCTCAGTTAACATACTCTCTCTCCTCTCAGTTAACATACACTCTCTCTCTCCTCTCAGTTAACATACTCTCTCATCCTCTCAGTTAACATACTCTCTCTCATCCTCTCAGTTAACATACTCTCTCTCCTCCTCTCAGTTAACATACACTCTCTCTCCTCCTCTCAGTTAACATACACTCTCTCTCTCTCCTCTCAGTTAACATACTCTCTCTCTCTCTCCTCTCAGTTAACATACACTCTCTCTCTCTCCTCTCAGTTAACATACTCTCTCTCCTCTCAGTTAACATACACTCTCTCTCTCTCCTCTCAGTTAACATACTCTCTCTCTCTCTCCTCTCAGTTAACATACTCTCTCTCCTCTCAGTTAACATACACTCTCTCTCTCATCCTCTCAGTTAACATACACTCTCTCTCTCATCCTCTCAGTTAACATACACTCTCTCTCTCCTCCTCTCAGTTAACATACACTCTCTCTTCTCAGTTAACATACAATCTCTCTCCTCCTCTCAGTTAACATACTCTCTCTCCTCTCAGTTAACATACACTCTCTCTCCTCCTCTCAGTTAACATACACTCTCTCTCTCTCTTCTCAGTTAACATACACTCTCTCTCTCTCTTCTCAGTTAACATACACTCTCTCTCTCTCTTCTCAGTTAACATACAATCTCTCTCTCTCCTCTCAGTTAACATACTCTCTCTCCTCTCAGTTAACATACACTCTCTCTCTCTCCTCTCAGTTAACATACTCTCTCTCTCTCTCCTCTCAGTTAACATACTCTCTCTCCTCTCAGTTAACATACACTCTCTCTCTCATCCTCTCAGTTAACATACACTCTCTCTCTCATCCTCTCAGTTAACATACACTCTCTCTCTCCTCCTCTCAGTTAACATACACTCTCTCTTCTCAGTTAACATACAATCTCTCTCCTCCTCTCAGTTAACATACTCTCTCTCCTCTCAGTTAACATACACTCTCTCTCCTCCTCTCAGTTAACATACACTCTCTCTCTCACTTCTCAGTTAACATACACTCTCTCTCTCTCTTCTCAGTTAACATACACTCTCTCTCTCTCTTCTCAGTTAACATACACTCTCTCTCTCTCTTCTCAGTTAACATACACTCTCTCTCCTCCTCTCAGTTAACATACTCTCTCTCTCTCTCCTCTCAGTTAACATACTCTCTCTCTCTCCTCTCAGTTAACATACACTCTCTCTCTCTCTCCTCTCAGTTAACATACACTCTCTCCTCCTCCTCTCAGTTAACATACACTCTCTCTCTCCTCTCAGTTAACATACACTCTCTCTCTCTCTCCTCTCAGTTAACATACACTCTCTCCTCCTCCTCTCAGTTAACATACACTCTCTCTCTCCTCTCAGTTAACATACACTCTCTCTCTCTCTCCTCTCAGTTAACATACACTCTCTCTCCTCCTCTCAGTTAACATACACTCTCTCCTCCTCCTCTCAGTTAACATACACTCTCTCTCTCTCCTCTCAGTTAACATACTCTCTCTCTTCTCAGTTAACATACTCTCTCTCTCTCTCCTCTCAGTTAACATACTCTCTCTCTCTCCTCTCAGTTAACATACACACTCTCTCTCTCTCCTCTCAGTTAACATACACTCTCTCCTCCTCCTCTCAGTTAACATACACTCTCTCTCTCCTCCTCTCAGTTAACATACACTCTCTCTCTCCTCTCAGTTAACATACACTCTCTCTCATCCTCTCAGTTAACATACACTCTCTCTCATCCTCTCAGTTAACATACACTCTCTCTCATCCTCTCAGTTAACATACTCTCTCTCTCATCCTCTCAGTTAACATACACTCTCTCTCCTCCTCTCAGTTAACATACACTCTCTCTCATCCTCTCAGTTAACATACTCTCTCTCTCCTCCTCTCAGTTAACATACACTCTCTCCTCCTCTCAGTTAACATACACTCTCTCTCATCCTCTCAGTTAACATACTCTCTCTCTCATCCTCTCAGTTAACATACACTCTCTCCTCTCAGTTAACATACACTCTCTCTCATCCTCTCAGTTAACATACTCTCTCTCATCCTCTCAGTTAACATACTCTCTCTCCTCCTCTCAGTTAACATACTCTCTCTCCTCCTCTCAGTTAACATACTCTCTCTCCTCCTCTCAGTTAACATACTCTCTCTCATCCTCTCAGTTAACATACTCTCTCTCTCTCCTCTCAGTTAACATACACTCTCTCTCCTCCTCTCAGTTAACATACTCTCTCTCTCTCCTCTCAGTTAACATACACTCTCTCTCCTCCTCTCAGTTAACATACTCTCTCTCATCCTCTCAGTTAACATACTCTCTCTCATCCTCTCAGTTAACATACTCTCTCTCATCCTCTCAGTTAACATACACTCTCTCCTCTCAGTTAACATACTCTCTCTCCTCCTCTCAGTTAACATACTCTCTCTCATCCTCTCAGTTAACATACTCTCTCTCATCCTCTCAGTTAACATACTCTCTCTCCTCCTCTCAGTTAACATACTCTCTCTCCTCTCAGTTAACATACTCTCTCTCCTCCTCTCAGTTAACATACTCTCTCTCCTCTCAGTTAACATACACTCTCTCCTCTCAGTTAACATACACTCTCTCTCATCCTCTCAGTTAACATACACTCTCTCTCATCCTCTCAGTTAACATACTCTCTCTCATCCTCTCAGTTAACATACTCTCTCTCATCCTCTCAGTTAACATACTCTCTCTCATCCTCTCAGTTAACATACTCTCTCTCCTCCTCTCAGTTAACATACTCTCTCTCCTCTCAGTTAACATACACTCTCTCCTCCTCTCAGTTAACATACTCTCTCTCATCCTCTCAGTTAACATACTCTCTCTCATCCTCTCAGTTAACATACTCTCTCTCATCCTCTCAGTTAACATACTCTCTCTCCTCCTCTCAGTTAACATACTCTCTCTCCTCCTCTCAGTTAACATACTCTCTCTCCTCTCAGTTAACATACTCTCTCTCCTCCTCTCAGTTAACATACTCTCTCTCCTCTCAGTTAACATACACTCTCTCCTCTCAGTTAACATACACTCTCTCTCATCCTCTCAGTTAACATACACTCTCTCTCATCCTCTCAGTTAACATACTCTCTCTCATCCTCTCAGTTAACATACTCTCTCTCATCCTCTCAGTTAACATACTCTCTCTCATCCTCTCAGTTAACATACTCTCTCTCTCTCCTCTCAGTTAACATACACTCTCTCTCCTCCTCTCAGTTAACATACACTCTCTCTCCTCCTCTCAGTTAACTTACACTCTCTCTCCTCCTCTCAGTTAACATACACTCTCTCCTCCTCTCAGTTAACATACTCTCTCTCTCTCCTCTCAGTTAACATACTCTCTCTCTCTCCTCTCAGTTAACATACACTCTCTCCTCTCAGTTAACATACACTCTCTCCTCTCAGTTAACATACTCTCTCTCTCTCCTCTCAGTTAACATACTCTCTCTCTCTCCTCTCAGTTAACATACACTCTCTCTCTCCTCCTCTCAGTTAACACACACTCTCTCTCATCCTCTCAGTTAACATACTCTCTCTCATCCTCTCAGTTAACATACTCTCTCTCATCCTCTCAGTTAACATACTCTCTCTCTCTCCTCTCAGTTAACATACACTCTCTCTCCTCCTCTCAGTTAACATACACTCTCTCTCCTCCTCTCAGTTAACTTACACTCTCTCTCCTCCTCTCAGTTAACATACACTCTCTCTCTCCTCCTCTCAGTTAACACACACTCTCTCTCATCCTCTCAGTTAACATACTCTCTCTCATCCTCTCAGTTAACATACTCTCTCTCATCCTCTCAGTTAACATACTCTCTCTCATCCTCTCAGTTAACATACTCTCTCTCTCTCCTCTCAGTTAACATACACTCTCTCTCCTCCTCTCAGTTAACATACACTCTCTCTCTCCTCTCAGTTAACATACACTCTCTCCTCTCAGTTAACATACTCTCTCTCTCTCCTCTCAGTTAACATACTCTCTCTCTCTCCTCTCAGTTAACATACACTCTCTCTCTCCTCCTCTCAGTTAACATACTCTCTCTCTCTCCTCTCAGTTAACATACTCTCTCTCTCTCCCCTCAGTTAACATACTCTCTCTCTCTCTCCCCTCAGTTAACATACTCTCTCTCCTCTCAGTTAACATACACTCTCTCTCTCCTCCTCTCAGTTAACATACACTCTCTCTCTCCTCCTCTCAGTTAACATACTCTCTCTCTCTCTCCCCTCAGTTAACATACTCTCTCTCCTCTCAGTTAACATACACTCTCTCTCTCCTCCTCTCAGTTAACATACACTCTCTCTCTCCTCCTCTCAGTTAACATACACTCTCTCTCTTCCTCTCAGTTAACATACTCTCTCTCTCCTCCTCTCAGTTAACATACACTCTCTCTCCTCCTCTCAGTTAACATACACTCTCTCCTCTCAGTTAACATACTCTCTCTCCTCCTCTCAGTTAACATACTCTCTCTCCTCTCAGTTAACATACTCTCTCTCCTCTCAGTTAACATACACTCTCTCTCTCCTCTCAGTTAACATACTCTCTCATCCTCTCAGTTAACATACACTCTCTCTCATCCTCTCAGTTAACATACTCTCTCTCCTCTCAGTTAACATACTCTCTCTCCTCTCAGTTAACATACACTCTCTCTCTCCTCTCAGTTAACATACTCTCTCATCCTCTCAGTTAACATACACTCTCTCTCATCCTCTCAGTTAACATACTCTCTCTCCTCCTCTCAGTTAACATACTCTCTCTCCTCTCAGTTAACATACTCTCTCTCCTCTCAGTTAACATACACTCTCTCTCTCATCCTCTCAGTTAACATACACTCTCTCTCTCATCCTCTCAGTTAACATACACTCTCTCTCTCCTCCTCTCAGTTAACATACACTCTCTCTTCTCAGTTAACATACAATCTCTCTCCTCCTCTCAGTTAACATACTCTCTCTCCTCTCAGTTAACATACTCTCTCTCTCTCCCCTCAGTTAACATACTCTCTCTCTCTCTCCCCTCAGTTAACATACTCTCTCTCCTCTCAGTTAACATACACTCTCTCTCTCCTCCTCTCAGTTAACATACACTCTCTCTCTCCTCCTCTCAGTTAACATACTCTCTCTCTCTCTCCCCTCAGTTAACATACTCTCTCTCCTCTCAGTTAACATACACTCTCTCTCTCCTCCTCTCAGTTAACATACACTCTCTCTCTTCCTCTCAGTTAACATACTCTCTCTCTCCTCCTCTCAGTTAACATACACTCTCTCTCCTCCTCTCAGTTAACATACACTCTCTCCTCTCAGTTAACATACTCTCTCTCCTCCTCTCAGTTAACATACTCTCTCTCTCTCCTCTCAGTTAACATACACTCTCTCCTCTCAGTTAACATACACTCTCTCCTCTCAGTTAACATACTCTCTCTCCTCTCAGTTAACATACTCTCTCTCCTCTCAGTTAACATACTCTCTCTCCTCTCAGTTAACATACACTCTCTCTCTCTCCTCTCAGTTAACATACTCTCTCTCTCTCTCCTCTCAGTTAACATACACTCTCTCTCTCTCCTCTCAGTTAACATACTCTCTCTCCTCTCAGTTAACATACACTCTCTCTCTCTCCTCTCAGTTAACATACACTCTCTCTCTCTCCTCTCAGTTAACATACACTCTCTCCTCTCAGTTAACATACTCTCTCTCCTCTCAGTTAACATACTCTCTCTCCTCTCAGTTAACATACTCTCTCTCCTCTCAGTTAACATACACTCTCTCTCTCTCCTCTCAGTTAACATACTCTCTCTCTCTCTCCTCTCAGTTAACATACACTCTCTCTCTCTCCTCTCAGTTAACATACTCTCTCTCCTCTCAGTTAACATACACTCTCTCTCTCTCCTCTCAGTTAACATACTCTCTCTCTCTCTCCTCTCAGTTAACATACTCTCTCTCCTCTCAGTTAACATACACTCTCTCTCTCATCCTCTCAGTTAACATACACTCTCTCTCTCATCCTCTCAGTTAACATACACTCTCTCTCTCCTCCTCTCAGTTAACATACACTCTCTCTTCTCAGTTAACATACAATCTCTCTCCTCCTCTCAGTTAACATACTCTCTCTCCTCTCAGTTAACATACACTCTCTCTCCTCCTCTCAGTTAACATACACTCTCTCTCTCTCTTCTCAGTTAACATACACTCTCTCTCTCTCTTCTCAGTTAACATACAATCTCTCTCCTCCTCTCAGTTAACATACTCTCTCTCTCTCTCCTCTCAGTTAACATACTCTCTCTCCTCCTCCTCTCAGTTAACATACACTCTCTCTCTCCTCTCAGTTAACATACACTCTCTCTCTCTCTTCTCAGTTAACATACACTCTCTCTCCTCCTCTCAGTTAACATACTCTCTCTCTCTCTCCTCTCAGTTAACATACACTCTCTCCTCCTCCTCTCAGTTAACATACACTCTCTCTCTCCTCTCAGTTAACATACACTCTCTCTCTCTCTCCTCTCAGTTAACATACACTCTCTCCTCCTCCTCTCAGTTAACATACACTCTCTCTCTCCTCTCAGTTAACATACACTCTCTCTCCTCCTCTCAGTTAACATACACTCTCTCTCTCTCTCCTCTGTTAACATACACTCTCTCCTCCTCCTCTCAGTTAACATACACTCTCTCTCTCCTCTCAGTTAACATACACTCTCTCTCCTCCTCTCAGTTAACATACACTCTCTCCTCCTCCTCTCAGTTAACATACACTCTCTCTCTCTCCTCTCAGTTAACATACTCTCTCTCTTCTCAGTTAACATACTCTCTCTCTCTCTCCTCTCAGTTAACATACTCTCTCTCTCTCCTCAGTTAACATACACACTCTCTCTCCTCCTCTCAGTTAACATACTCTCTCTCCTCTCAGTTAACATACTCTCTCTCCTCTCAGTTAACATACACTCTCTCTCTCCTCTCAGTTAACATACTCTCTCATCCTCTCAGTTAACATACACTCTCTCTCATCCTCTCAGTTAACATACTCTCTCTCTCTCCTCTCAGTTAACATACTCTCTCTCCTCTCAGTTAACATACACTCTCTCCTCTCAGTTAACATACACTCTCTCTCTCATCCTCTCAGTTAACATACACTCTCTCTCTCATCCTCTCAGTTAACATACACTCTCTCTCTCCTCCTCTCAGTTAACATACACTCTCTCTTCTCAGTTAACATACACTCTCTCTCCACCTCTCAGTTAACATACTCTCTCTCTCCACCTCTCAGTTAACATACTCTCTCTCTCCTCCTCTCAGTTAACATACTCTCTCTCCTCTCAGTTAACATACTCTCTCTCTCTCCCCTCAGTTAACATACTCTCTCTCTCTCCCCTCAGTTAACATACTCTCTCTCCTCTCAGTTAACATACACTCTCTCTCTCCTCCTCTCAGTTAACATACACTCTCTCTCTCCTCCTCTCAGTTAACATACTCTCTCTCTCTCTCCCCTCAGTTAACATACTCTCTCTCCTCTCAGTTAACATACACTCTCTCTCTCCTCCTCTCAGTTAACATACACTCTCTCTCTTCCTCTCAGTTAACATACTCTCTCTCTCCTCCTCTCAGTTAACATACACTCTCTCTCCTCCTCTCAGTTAACATACACTCTCTCCTCTCAGTTAACATACTCTCTCTCCTCCTCATAGTTAACATACTCTCTCTCCTCTCAGTTAACATACTCTCTCTCTCTCCTCTCAGTTAACATACACTCTCTCCTCTCAGTTAACATACACTCTCTCCTCTCAGTTAACATACTCTCTCTCCTCTCAGTTAACATACTCTCTCTCCTCTCAGTTAACATACTCTCTCTCTCTCCTCTCAGTTAACATACACTCTCTCCTCTCAGTTAACATACACTCTCTCCTCTCAGTTAACATACTCTCTCTCCTCTCAGTTAACATACTCTCTCTCCTCTCAGTTAACATACTCTCTCTCCTCTCAGTTAACATACACTCTCTCTCTCCTCTCAGTTAACATACTCTCTCTCTCTCCTCTCAGTTAACATACACTCTCTCTCTCCTCTCAGTTAACATACTCTCTCTCCTCTCAGTTAACATACACTCTCTCTCTCCTCTCAGTTAACATACTCTCTCTCTCTCCTCTCAGTTAACATACACTCTCTCTCTCCTCTCAGTTAACATACTCTCTCTCTCTCCTCTCAGTTAACATACACTCTCTCTCTCTCCTCTCAGTTAACATACTCTCTCTCTCTCCTCTCAGTTAACATACACTCTCTCTCTCTCCTCTCAGTTAACATACTCTCTCTCTCTCCTCTCAGTTAACATACTCTCTCTCTCTCTCCTCTCAGTTAACATACTCTCTCTCCTCTCAGTTAACATACACTCTCTCTCTCTCATCCTCTCAGTTAACATACACTCTCTCTCTCATCCTCTCAGTTAACATACACTCTCTCTCTCCTCCTCTCAGTTAACATACACTCTCTCTTCTCAGTTAACATACAATCTCTCTCCTCCTCTCAGTTAACATACTCTCTCTCCTCTCAGTTAACATACACTCTCTCTCCTCCTCTCAGTTAACATACACTCTCTCTCTCTCTTCTCAGTTAACATACACTCTCTCTCTCTCTTCTCAGTTAACATACAATCTCTCTCCTCCTCTCAGTTAACATACTCTCTCTCTCTCTCCTCTCAGTTAACATACACTCTCTCTCCTCCTCTCAGTTAACATACACTCTCTCCTCCTCCTCTCAGTTAACATACACTCTCTCTCCTCCTCTCAGTTAACATACACTCTCTCCTCCTCCTCTCAGTTAACATACACTCTCTCCTCCTCCTCTCAGTTAACATACACTCTCTCTCTCCTCTCAGTTAACATACACTCTCTCTCCTCCTCTCAGTTAACATACACTCTCTCTCTCTCTCCTCTCAGTTAACATACACTCTCTCCTCCTCCTCTCAGTTAACATACACTCTCTCTCTCCTCTCAGTTAACATACACTCTCTCTCCTCCTCTCAGTTAACATACACTCTCTCTCTCTCCTCTCAGTTAACATACTCTCTCTCTTCTCAGTTAACATACTCTCTCTCTCTCTCCTCTCAGTTAACATACTCTCTCTCTCTCCTCTCAGTTAACATACACACTCTCTCTCTCTCCTCTCAGTTAACATACACTCTCTCTCTCCTCCTCTCAGTTAACATACACTCTCTCTCTCCTCCTCTCAGTTAACATACACTCTCTCTCTCCTCCTCTCAGTTAACATACACTCTCTCTCTCCTCCTCTCAAGTCCTCACATGTTCCATCTAGTCAACACAAGTTATCACATGTTCCATCTAGTCAACACAAGTCATCACATGTTCCATCCAGTCAACACAAGTCATCACATGTTCCATCTAGTCAACACAAGTCATCACATGTTCCATCTAGTCAACACAAGTCATCACATGTTCCATCTAGTCAACACAAGTCATCACATGTTCCATCTAGTCAACACAAGTCATCACATGTTCCATCCAGTCAACACAAGTCATCACACGTTCCATCCAGTCAACACAAGTCATCACACGTTCCATCCAGTCAACACAAGTCATCACACGTTCCATCCAGTCAACACAAGTCATCACATGTTCCATCCAGTCAACACAAGTCATCACATGTTCCATCCAGTCAACACAAGTCATCACATGTTCCATCCAGTCAACACAAGTCATCACATGTTCCATCCAGTCAACACAAGTCATCACATGTTCCATCCAGTCAACACAAGTCATCACATGTTCCATCCAGTCAACACAAGTCATCACATGTTCCATCTAGTCAACACAAGTCATCACATGTTCCATCTAGTCAACACAAGTCATCACATGTTCCATCTAGTCAACACAAGTCATCACATGTTCCATCTAGTCAACACAAGTCATCACATGTTCCATCTAGTCAACACAAGTCATCACATGTTCCATCTAGTCAACACAAGTCATCACATGTTCCATCTAGTCAACACAAGTCATCACATGTTCCATCCAGTCAACACAAGTCATTACACGTTCCATCCAGTCAACACAAGTCATCACACGTTCCATCCAGTCAACACAAGTCATCACACGTTCCATCCAGTCAACACAAGTCATCACATGTTCCATCCAGTCAACACAAGTCATCACATGTTCCATCCAGTCAACACAAGTCATCACATGTTCCATCCAGTCAACACAAGTCATCACATGTTCCATCCAGTCAACACAAGTCATCACATGTTCCATCCAGTCAACACAAGTCATCACATGTTCCATCCAGTCAACACAAGTCATCACATGTTCCATCTAGTCAACACAAGTCATCACATGTTCCATCTAGTCAACACAAGTCATCACATGTTCCATCTAGTCAACACAAGTCATCACATGTTCCATCTAGTCAACACAAGTCATCACATGTTCCATCTAGTCAACACAAGTCATCACATGTTCCATCTAGTCAACACATGTTCCATCTAGTCATCACATGTTCTATCTAGTCATCACATGTTCCATCCAGTCAACACAAGTCATCACATGTTCCATCTAGTCAACACATGTTCCATCTAGTCAACACATGTTCCATCTAGTCAACACATGTTCCATCTAGTCAACACAAGTCCTCACATGTTCCATCTAGTCAACACATGTTCCATCTAGTCAACACAAGTCCTCACATGTTCCATCTAGTCAACACAAGTCATCACATGTTCCATCTAGTCAACACAAGTCATCACATGTTCCATCTAGTCAACACAAGTCATCACATGTTCCATCTAGTCAACACAAGTCATCACATGTTCCATCTAGTCAACACAAGTTATCACATGTTCCATCTAGTCAACACAAGTCATCACATGTTCCATCCAGTCAACACAAGTCATCACATGTTCCATCTAGTCAACACAAGTCATCACATGTTCCATCTAGTCAACACAAGTCATCACATGTTCCATCTAGTCAACACAAGTCATCACATGTTCCATCTAGTCAACACATGTTCCATCTAGTCATCACATGTTCCATCCAGTCAACACAAGTCATCACATGTTCCATCTAGTCAACACATGTTCCATCTAGTCAACACATGTTCCATCTAGTCAACACATGTTCCATCTAGTCAACACAAGTCCTCACATGTTCCATCTAGTCAACACATGTTCCATCTAGTCAACACAAGTCCTCACTTGTTCCATCTAGTCAACACAAGTCATCACATGTTCCATCTAGTCAACACAAGTTCCATCTAGTCAACACAAGTCATCACATTACACCCAGTAAACACAAGTCATACTGTATGTTAATGGTTGCATTTGACTTGACAGTGTCTAAGGCTGCTGTGACTGAGTATAAAGTGGAAGCAGGAGACAGAATACTAATATTCACCTGTAGAAGGTCATCACTCAGCACCTCAGTCTTCTCGGCTCTGTGGAGGAAAACACACAAGAGGTCAAAGGTCAGATAGGCAGACATAATAGGGTGTATTCATTACAGAGAGTTCCAATAGAAGTGTAGTGTGTAGATCAGAAATGCTAGCCTGGTTAAACCTGACTGAACTGTGCGCTCACCAGAAACAATGGTGAGTGCAGCGTTCAGTCTGGTTCAACCAGGCTACAGAAACACTTCTCTGTTGTAAAGAATAGAGAATGGTGTCAGTTCTATACTTTGCATTTCTACCTGCAACATGGTGGTATTTAAGATATCGTATGGTATGGAAAGGCCAACTGAGCCCAACTGTAGTGCAGGTCCTGTGTCAGAGTTGTGTCAGATCACACTCTCTCACCGTTTATAAGACTTCTCTACTGATTAAAACAACTATGCAATTCCAGGAATGACTGAAGGACTTAATATGTGAACTATTGTGGTACTGTAGTGGTGCTGTAGTGGTGCTGTAAGCCTGCAACTCCACTGCACTTCATTTCAACTTAGCAAGAGTAAAGTTGCAGTGGAAAGAGAACGAACAGAGATTGTCTGGGTAAACAGTGTCTCTCTCCACTTCTCCATCTCTGAGCCAATACTACAACAGGTAATGAAGACTAGCCTGTCTTACTGATTAGGGGCAAGTCATAGGTAACGTCATAGCTAACGTTGCACTTTATTTCTCTAGACAACGCAGCCGGCAGCCCTACAGCAACAAAATACGTTCTGCTATGCTATGAGTGGTCTGGGCCTGGGTCGACGAGAGAAAGAAAGCCTTCAGGAAACTCACCCTGGACTACCCTGCACAACAAACGTCACAAGTAGACCTAACTCACTCATACACACCGACACTCCACACCTCTGCCTGTGGCTGTTTCCAGGGAGAGGGCCTGTTAGATCCTACCCCTGTTAGAACACACACTTCCTGTTTCCTGAATTCCAGCATTTGTTATGGCAACAGCAGGAGGTGAGAGGTCTGTTGATGTCTCAAACATGTAATACCCACCAGTCAACTAGTATGTTGGAGGAGAGAGGAGTGGAGAGTTTACTGACATTATTCCAAAACCAAAATGCACTATCCCATACAGCTGTGGTTTCTTGGCACTGTGACAGACTTAAAGCCATTCAAATGTTCTTGAGACCCAATAAGCAAAAACTGTTCGTCGACGCAATCTAGCGTTCAGCAACAACGAATCAGGTGCAAGAGAAACCCATATTGATCTTCCTGATCCACCTTTTGGGAAACACATCCTACCAATCGTAACACCATCATTTACTGTGGAAAGAAATAACAGCCAAAATTCTCCATAGACCTATCCCTACATCTGTAATAACACACAGTTCCCTTTAATCCAGTGGAGTGGTGGTCCCTGCACTAGATTTTCCCAGCACTTAACAAAAGACAGACCTAAAGTGTGTTGGGAAGTGAAGTGATCATTAGCTCACCATTTATAGGGTTCTGATAGTGATGTGATCATTAGTTCACCATTTATAGGGTTCTGATAGTGAAGTGATCATTAGTTCACCATTTAGAGGGTTCTGATAGTGACGTGATCATTAGTTCACCATTTAGAGGGTTCTGATAGTGACGTGATCATTAGTTCACCATTTAGAGGCTTCTGATAGTGATGTGATCATTAGCTCACCATTTAGAGGGTTCTGATAGTGATGTGATCATTAGCTCACCATTTAGAGGGTTCTGATAGTGATGTGATCATTAGCTCACCATTTAGAGGGTTCTGATAGTGATGTGATCATTAGCTCACCATTTACAGGGTTGTGATAGTGAAGTGATCATTAGCTCACCATTTAGAGGGTTGTGATAGGGAAGTGATCATTAGCTCACCATTTAGAGGGTTCGGATAGTGAAGTGATCATTAGCTCACCATTTAGAGGGTTCGGATAGTGAGAAGTGATCATTAGCTCACCATTTAGAGGGTTGTGATAGTGAAGTGATCATTAGCTCACCATTTAGAGGGTTGTGATACTGCTGAGCCGGCAGGATGGCTACAGAAACTTAGGTCCTCCCCACTCACACGTGTGCACGTACAGGCACACACACACACCATCTTCCCCAGAGGGCACTCTCCTCTTACTGGAGTCTGGGCCAACAACCTACAGTAATGCTCATTGGGATCAATTAACCCCCTCACACACACACACATCTATTACCTAATACTGTTGTAACCCACTGAAATAATACCTTACCATACCCTGCACATTACTGTACCAAGCCCCTGCTTTACTGTAAATGCTACCGCTGGTATACAGTACACCAAATAGAAACTGTGTCTATGATCTATCCCACTGAAAGTAGCAGAATTGTATAAAATTGATAGTTCAGCGATTTTATGTATTGACATGTTTGCTCCCTTACCTAAAAAGCAGTCTATGGACAAGGAGTGACTGAAATCTACACTTTGGTTTTTGTTAAATCGCTGAGCCATCCCTTTAATTGGTGAAGTTTAAAGTCCACCAGAGAGACTAGGGATGGATATATCTTAATCTGTAAAGGCCACATAAATCAAGCCCTGATATCATCTAGACCAGACAAATGACAGCTCAAACCAGAATATCCACACAGACCATGCAGTAAAGTGTCATGTTACTGAGAAGACATGGCCATTGGTTGGCCTGGGGAGGTAGGAAGCTAAGAGCTGAACAAAGAAATCTATAATGAATTAGCATTGATTTGAGCTAGAATAGCTGCATTGAGCTAGCAGGCATTATTCTAAGAATAGACATCTTGATTGCATTGCTACAGTCAGGACCCTGGGAGAAGAGAGACTATAACACTGAAAAAGAAATGAAACATATGTAGAAAGATCAGACCAATCGACTCATTAGAGTCAACCACCCCATACATCCACTTCTCAGGTCATTCAATTTAGCTTCATATCAGCTTACCATCTTAATATGCTGAGTAATGGTTACATATAGACTTGGGTTAGAAAGACATTGCTTCCTCTTTATTGACTTTATCCACGGCTTTGTTACAGAGACTCTCTGTCAAGCTTCTAAACAGGAACCCACTGCTCTCTGTCTAGCAGGTCGGTTATCTATCCATCCAGTCACTGGAACATGTTAGCCAGTGTCTGCTGAAGATACTCTGTTCTGGGGGTAAGTTTCAATGCCTCAGGGCAACATGGTTATGGATAAACTGAGGGGTTGTGGGCTTGGTGGTGCAGCAGTCATGCACCAGCAAAGACCTAATCAAGCCTATTCATCTCATGGGAGGGACATACCATCCTATTTATCTCTTGTGGTTCAACTCTTTACTCTGTGGTCTACATATTCAACAACTTTACACTGTGGTCTACATATTCAACAACTTTACACTGTGGTCTACATATTCAACAACTTTACACTGTGGTCTACATATTCAACTACTTTACCCTGTGGTCTACATATTCAACTACTCTTTACACTGTGGTCTACATATTCAACTACTCTTTACACTGTGGTCTACATATTCAACTACTCTTTACACTGTGGTCTACATATTCAACTACTCTTTACACTGTGGTCTACATATTCAACTACTCTTTACACTGTGGTCTACATATTCAACTACTCTTTACACTGTGGTCTACATATTCAACTACTCTTTACACTGTGGTCTACATATTCAACTACTTTACACTGTGGTCTACATATTCAACTACTTTACACTGTGGTCTACATATTCAACCACTCTTTACACTGTGGTCTACATATTCAACTACTTTACACTGTGGTCTACATATTCAACTACTTTACACTGTGGTCTACATATTCAACTACTCTTTACACTGTGGTCTACATATTCAACTACTTTACACTGTGGTCTACATATTCAACTACTCTTTACACTGTGGTCTACATATTCAACTACTTTACACTGTGGTCTACATATTCAACTACTGTAATGTACTTCGTCTGTTGTTTGTAGAGAGTCATAACGAAATGCAGCGTGTAGGTTACTCATGACTTTTAATGAAGATAAAGCGGTACATGAAAATAACTGAAAATACGAAAACAACAAACAAGTGAAACTAATACAGCCTATCTGGTGACTAACACAGAGACAGGTACAATCACCCACGAAATACAACGCGCACTCAGGCTGCCTAAATACGGTTCCCAATCCGAGACAACGAGAATCAGCTGACTCCAATTAGGAATCGCCTCAGGCAGCCAAGCCTAACTAGACACACCCCTAATAATACACACTCCCAATTAATACAACCCCAATACGAAATACAACATATAAACCCATGTCACACCCTGGCCTACCCAAGCATATAACAAAACACAAGATACAATGACCAAGGCGTGACAGAACCCCCCCCTAAGGTGCGGACTCCGGGACGCACCTCAAGAGCATAGGGAGGGTCCGGGTGGGCGTCTGTCCATGGTGGCGGTTCTGGCTCGGGACGTGGACCCCACTCCATAAATGTCCTAGTTCCTCCCCTTCGCGTCCTAGGATAATCCACCTTCTCCGCCGACCATGGCCTAATAGTTCTCACCCTGATCCCCACATAACTGAGGGGCAGCTCGGGACAGAGGGGCAGCTCGGGACAGAGGGGCAGCTCGGTACAGAGGGGCAGCTCGGGACAGAGGGGCAGCTCAGGATAGAGGGGCAACTCAGGATAGAGGGGCAACTCAGGATAGAGGGGCAACTCAGGATAGAGGGGCAACTCAGGATAGAGGGCAACTCAGGATAGAGGGCAACTCAGGACAGCGGGGCAGCCCGGGACAGAGGGGCAACTCGGGATAGAGGGGCATCTCAGGACAGCAGGGCAGCTCAGGACAGAGGGGCAGCCCGGGACAGAGGGGCAGCCGGGACCGAAGCAGCCCAGTACTGAGGGGAAGCCCGGTACTGAGAGGGAGCCCAGTACAGAGAGGAAGCCTAGTACTGAAAGGAAGCTCAATACTGAGAGGAAGCTCAGGCAGGTAGTAGGCTCCGGTAAATCCTGGCTGGCTGGTGGACCTGGATGATTAAGGTTGTCTGGCCGATCTAGAAGATCTTGGCAGACTGGCACTTCTGGCGGATCCTGGCAGACTGGCACTTCTGGCGGATCCTGGCAGACTGGTGACGCTGGGCCGACTGGCGGCGCTGGGCAGACAGGAGACTCCAGCAGCGCAGGAGAGGAGAAAGGCTCTGGCTGCGCTGAACAGGCGGGAGACTCCAACAGCGCAGGAGAGGAGAAAAGCTCTGGCTGCGCTAAACAGGTGAGGCGCTGGACGCGCTGGGCCGACTGGGAGCACTGGTGGCGCTGGACAGACAGGAGACTCCGGCAGCACAGGAGAGGAGAAAGGCTCTGGCTGAGCTGAACAGGCGAGGCGCACTGGACGCGCTGGGCCGACTGGTAGCACTGGTGGCGCTGGACAGACAGGATATTCCGGCAGCGCAGGAGAGGAGAAAGGCTCTGGCTCCGCTAAACAGGCGAGGCGCACTGGAGGCCTGGTGCGTGGTGCTGGAACTGGTGGTACTGGCGCGAGGACACGCACAGAAAGCCTGGTGCGGGGAGCTGCTACCGGAGGACTGGTGTGTAGAGGTGGCTCTGGATAGACCGGACCGTGCAGGCGCACTGGAGCTCTTGAGCACCGAGCCTGCCCAAGCTTACCTGGCTCGATGCCCACTCTAGCCCGGCCAATAGGAAGGGCTGGTATGAGTCGCAGCTGGCTCTGCACCCATTTAACATTTACATTACATTTAAGTCATTTAGCAGACGCTCTTATCCAGAGCGACATACAAATTGGTGCATTCACCTTATGACATCCAGTGGGACAGTCACTTAACAATAGTGCATCTAAAACTTAGGGGGGGGGTGGGGTGAGAGGGATTACTTAACCTATCCTAGGTATTCCTTAAAGAGGTGGGGTTTCAGGTGTCTCCGGAAGGTGGTGATTGACTCCGCTGTCCTGGAAACACCGTGCGCTCCATAGCATAACACGGTGCCTGCCCGGTCTCTCTAGCCCAACGGTGAGCACAGGGAGTATGCACAGGTTTCCTACCTGGCATAACTATTCTCCCTTTTAGCCCCCCCAATACATTTTTTGGGGTGACTTTCCGGTTTCCAACTGCGTCGCAGTGCTGCCTCCTCATACTCGCGCCTCTCACTTTAGCTACTTCTATTTCCTCCTTGGGACTGCGATATTCTCCCGGCTGCGCCCAGGGTCCTTGACCGTCTAATATCATCTCCCAAGACCAGAAGTCCTCATATTGCTGCTCCTCACAATTAACAGGGAGAGTAGGCTCAGGTCTGACTCCTGACTCTGCCACTCTCTCTCTGCGCTTTCCCCGTTACCTACGGTTTTCGCTCTGTATAGCCGTGCTTTCCTTTTCGATTCCATCAGTGTATAGCCCTCTTCGCATTGCTGTAGGGAATCCCAGGCGGGCTCCTGCACTCGCTCTGGGTCAGCCGCCCACCTGTCGATTTCTTCCCACGTCGTATAATCCCTGCTTCTGCCGTCCATAGCGTCCTCCTTCAGATCCTGCCAGTTCACACGATGCTCGGTCTGTGAATCGTGGTGGGCGATTCTGTAATGTACTTCGTCTGTTGTTTGTAGAGAGTCATGCCGAAATGCAGCGTGTAGGTTACTCATGACTTTTAATTAAGATAAAGCGGTACATGAAAATAACTGAAAATACGAAAACAACAAACAAGTGAAACTAATACAGCCTATCTGGTGACTAACACAGAGACAGGTACAATCACCCACGAAATACAACGCGCACTCAGGCTGCCTAAATACGGTTCCCAATCCGAGACAACGAGAATCAGCTGACTCCAATTAGGAATCGCCTCAGGCAGCCAAGTCTAACTAGACACACCCCTAATAATACACACTCCCAATTAATACAACCCCAATACGAAATACAACATATAAACCCATGTCACACCCTGGCCTACCCAAACATATAACAAAACACAAGATACAATGACCAAGGCGTGACAACTACTTTACACTGTGGTCTACATATTCAACTACTCTTTACACTGTGGTCTACATATTCAACTACTTTACACTGTGGTCTACATATTCAACTACTCTTTACACTGTGGTCTACATATTCAACTACTTTACACTGTTGTCTACATATTCAACTACTCTTTACACTGTTGTCTACATATTCAACTACTCTTTACACTGTGGTCTACATATTCAACTACTCTTTACACTGTGGTCTACATATTCAACTACTTTACACTGTGGTCTACATATTCAACTACTCATTACACTGTGGTCTACATATTCAACTACTTTACACTGTGGTCTACATATTCAACTACTTTACACTGTTGTCTACATATTCAACTCCTCTTTACACTGTGGTCTACATATTCAACAACTTTACACTGTGGTCTACATATTCAACTACTCTTTACACTGTGGTCTACATATTCAACTACTCTTTACACTGTTGTCTACATATTCAACTACTCTTTACACTGTGGTATACATATTCAACTACTCTTTACACTGTGGTCTACATATTCAACTACTCTTTACACTGTTGTCTACATATTCAACTACTTTACACTGTTGTCTACATATTCAACTACTTTACACTGTTGTCTACATATTCAACTACTCTTTACACTGTGGTCTACATATTCAACTACTCTTTACACTGTTGTCTACATATTCAACTACTCTTTACACTGTGGTCTACATATTCAACTACTATTTACACTGTTGTCTACATATTCAACTACTCTTTACACTGTTGTCTACATATTCAACTACTCTTTACACTGTGGTCTACATATTCAACTACTCTTTACACTGTTGTCTACATATTCAACTACTCTTTACACTGTGGTCTACATATTCAACTACTCTTTACACTGTTGTCTACATATTCAACTACTCTTTACACTGTTGTCTACATATTCAACTACTCTTTACACTGTGGTCTACATATTCAACTACTCTTTACACTGTGGTCTACATATTCAACTACTCTTTACACTGTGGTCTACATATTCAACTACTCTTTACACTGTTGTCTACATATTCAACTACTCTTTACACTGTGGTCTACATATTCAACTACTCTTTACACTGTTGTCTACATATTCAACTACTCTTTACACTGTTGTCTACATATTCAACTACTCTTTACACTGTGGTCTACATATTCAACTACTCTTTACACTGTTGTCTACATATTCAACTACTCTTTACACTGTTGTCTACATATTCAACTACTCTTTACACTGTTGTCTACATATTCAACTCCTCTTTACACTGTTGTCTACATATTCAACAACTTTACACTGTGGTCTACATATTTGGTGATGCAGAGCTGCTATGTCCTCAGAGCTAATACATAGCAAACGTGTTATTAATGCAGTATACTACACATACTTTAAGCTTGGTAACAGAAATTAAGATATGGAGGAAAGGAATGCAAAACAGACTGACCACATTAGCCAGTAACATACTGCTGCAATTTGACAAGTGTAGGAAATAACTGCTGATGCTCTTATCACTATGCTAACCTGTAACGCATATAGGCTCACCACATACACAGATAAATATAAACAGACATGCACTGGTGTACACACACACAAACATAGGCTACTCACACACATACACAAGTACACCCCCCCCCCTCCACACACGTGTAGGCCAATCCCACGTATACACACAAATATATATATTAAATATAAACACATACACGAGTGTGCTCAAATACACACACAAAAACACTTGTAGGCTACTCACACTCACACACAAAACACATATACCCCCTTCATGCAAGCACACCTACACACAGTGACCTCCCATTGACTCAGGTCTGCAAACTACATTACAATCTGTATCAATCTGTATCAAAGATATGATGAGTATTCCAGCAGTCTTTCACCAGACCATAGGCACAGTGAGGGAGGTGTTCTACAGCTTCACCACTCTGGTGAAATAGAAAGACCCTAATTCATTCACTGGAAACGACAGAGGGACACTTTAAAAGTCTTCGTTTAGTGTTATGTGAACATATCTACAGTAAAACTAATCAAGCCTAAATTAATACTGGTTATACTCATCTATGGGCCGATTCTTTTAACAATCATTTCATACCTGGAATTACAGAGATTTGATATAAACCTTGCTGTCTTGCTGTTGGACCTAGATTAGCTCATTGTTATGGATGTATCCAAATAAATGTCACTAGAAAACAGTGTAAACAAATGCAAATGCAGCTCATTTGCAATTATTCTGGTTGCACTGTTTGCCGTGACTGTAAATTAGCCGTAGTTGGTTAGCTAGCAATCAAGGGATAAGAACGTTTGCATTTGGAACATTTAGAATGAATGACTGGGTCGTGTACATAGATACAGTACTAAAAGACTTAGCGACTGGGTCGTGTCTCTGGCAACCAAACCGATAGAACGAACAGACTTAGGTTTGTGTCGGGACTATATCTCATAGAAGGATGAAATAGTATGAATAAATTCATAAAAAATATTTTGGGGGATGAAAATATGTCCATAAGTATTTGAATACGTTGGTAACCCATTATATAGAAGTGATAATGCCCTCAATGCTGGTTTGCTAACGTGCCAATATATCCCCCAAACACCGGCTTCGAGGGTACTATCACTTCAATAAACACGCTAGTATTGAACCTACTAAATCAAATAGACTAGCATTGACTACCAAAAGAGTATTACTGGTACAAACTTTAGCCTCGCTTGGCAGGGTTATGGCGTTACTATGAAGACAGGGCTGGGAATGAGACGACAGTATGACTAAACCCAAACAGTGGTTCCGTCCTTTTTTATTTACTACAGTGTAGCTCAGTGACGTCCACAGCACCATGCTGTCTCCTGGCTGACCAAGCATGGAAACGCTTACTCCATAAAACCTCCCCGTGCCCCAGCCTGGCCCGCCTGTCCTTTCCGGAGACAGAGGCCCTCATCACCAGGGTGGTGACATACAGAGGAAGATTGATATGAATCATTACACCATTAGTACACCACCCTCCACATAGTCCCCATCGACTCCGGAAAAATATTTTGTTTTGTGCAAAAGGTTAGGACTAAAAGTTAGGGGTAAAAGTTAGGGGTAAAATGTATTAGTATTACTTTGAGTTGTGTTTCCCTGGTCACTATATTACATGTAGGTATGCGTAATACATACTTTTTGCATTGATCAAACAGTTTCACCACTCTCATCAAAACTACTTTTAGTTTGAGATGTTCATTCATATTAGTTTGTGATACTCATAGATTCGCAACAAACTTCTGCATGAATCACACCTCATGCAACTCCTGTGTTCAGCCAACTGTTTTTGTGAAATGTATTTTGTTTGGTAAGCCTACCAGGCAGTCCCACTGGCAGCAGGCCCACAGGAATTTGAGAGTAGAGTAGTTCTGCCAAAAGTTGGTGGCAGCATGCACGTCAGTCTACACTGTATGTATCCCAAATTACAGCCTAATCACTATGTCTTTTCCAACTGTCTTGAAGGAGTTCCGACATATGCTGAGCACTTGTTGGCTGTTTTCCTTCACATAGTGGTCCGACTCATCCAAAACCATCTCAATTGGGTTGAGGTCGGGGATTGTGGATGCCAGGTCATCTGATGCAGCACTCCATCACTCTCCTTCTTGGTCAAATAGATCTTACACTGCCTGAAGGTGTGTTGGGTCATTGTCCTGTTGAAAAACAAATGATAGTGGGACTAAGTGCAAACCAGATGGGATGACGTATCGCTGCAGAATGCTGTGGTAGCCATGCTGGTTAAGTGTGGCTTGAATTCTAAATAAATCACTGACATTGTCACCAGCAATGCACCCCCACACCATCACACCTCCTCCTCCATGCTTCACGGTGGGAAATACACATGCGGAGATCATCTGTTCACCCACAAAGACACGGAGGTTGGAACCAAAAATCTCAAATCTGGACTCCAGACTAAAGGACAAATTTCCACCGGCCTAATGTTCATTGCTTGTGTTTCTTGGCCCAACCAAGTCTCTTCTTCTTATTGGTGTCCTTTAGTAGTGGTTTCTTTGCAGCAATTTGACCATGAAGGCCTGATTCACACAGTCTCCTCTGAACAGTTGATGTTGAGATGTGTCTGTTGAACTCTGTGAAGCATTTATTTGGGCTGCAATTTCTGAGGCTGGTAACTCTAATGAACTTATCCTCTGCAGCAGAGATAACTCTGGGTCTTCCTTTCCTGTGGCGGTCCTCATGAGAGACTGTTTCATCATAGCGCTTGATGGTTTTTTGTGACGGCATTTGAAGAAACTTTCAAAGTTCTTGAAATGTTCCTCTTCCTCTGTTGTTTCTCTTTGCTTATTTGAGTTGACTTGGTCTTTTACCAAATAGGGTTATATTCTGTATAACACAACACAACTGATTGGCTCAAATGCTTTAAGGAAAGAATCTCAAATATGAAATATATTTGTATTTGTTTAACACTTTTTTTGGTTACTACATGATTCCATATGTGTTAATTCATAGTTTTGATGTCTTCACTATTATTCTACAATGTAGAAAATAATACAAATAAAGAAAAACCTTTGAATGAGTAGGTGTTCTAAAACTTTCGACCAGTAGTGTGTGTATATGTATGAATGTATATATGTATATACCTGTGAATGTATGCGTCTCTTTCGGAGGGGTTGGGTTAAAGGCGGAGGTCAAGTTTCGGTTGGACCGTGTGGTTAATTGACCAATGAGAGCCCTATGGGGCCTGGTCAAACAGGCACTATAAATGGAATAGGATGCCATTTGGAACGCATCCTCTCTAGCTGTCAGCCTGCCCAGCTGTGTTTACAGCTATGTCCCAATATATGGAAAAGACTGGATAGGCAATCAAGGCCTCTTACTTAAACTCTAATAACTATTACAGACAGGGTAAAGTTATTCTATTCCTAATGATAATAAACAGACTTAATGATAATGGATTGTATTTATATAACACTTTACATTATGAGGGGAATGTAAACCCCATCATCCACTATAGCAGGGGTGTCAAACTCATTCCATGGAGGGCCTAGTCTCTGCTGGTTGTTGTTTTTCCTTTCAATTAAGCCCTAGATAACCAGGTCAGGCGATTGTCTTACTAACCAGGACCTTCATTCTTCAATCCAGACACTCGGCCCTTCGTGGAATGAGTTTTACACATGTACACTGTAGGCTACCAGTGAGAAGTACTCATCCATTAGAGCTTCAATAGTTATTCCAGAGGATGTACTACTGGAGGATATAGTGTGTAGTACTTATGGTCCATAGAATATCCTAATGTGATAATACTGTTGCTCAGTGGACATCAGCAGAGACTGAGGGACAACAGTGGTGTTAGCTCAGTGGACATCAACAGAGACTGAGGGACAACAGTGGTGTTAGCTCAGTGGACATCAACAGAGACTGAGGGACAACAGTGGTGTTAGCTCAGTGGACATCAACAGAGACTGAGGGACAACAGTGGTGTTAGCTCAGTGGACATCAACAGAGACTGAGGGACAACAGTGGTGTTAGCTCAGTGGACATCAACAGAGACTGAGGGACAACAGTGGTGTTAGCTCAGTGGACATCAACAGAGACTGAGGGACAACAGTGGTGTTAGCTCAGTGGACATCAACAGAGACTGAGGGACAACAGTAGTGTTAGCTCAGTGGACATCAGCAGAGACTGAGAGACAACAGTGTTAGCTCAGTGGACATCAGCAGAGACTGAGGGACAACAGTAGTGTTAGCTCAGTGGACATCAGCAGAGACTGAGGGACAACAGTGTTAGCGCAGTGGACATCAGCAGAGACTGAGGGATAACAGTGATGTTGAGCGCCTGAGGGCAACCCCTGTATGGTCAGAGGGAGAGGGGGCACAGTGAGGAAGCAGTGTGGGATGGGGGCTGCACAGTGCCTGGTTGGATGGATGGGGATTCCCCCTTTACATGGGAGTTGGCTATAAACATATAACAGTCAGTGTTTTTCCATCATAGCACACTAGCTATATACAAATCAAATCAAAATGTATTGGTCACATACACATGGTTAGCAGATGTTAATGAGTGTAGCGAAATACTTGTGCTTCTAGTTCCAACAGTGCAGTAATATCTAACAATTCCACAACAACTACCTAATACACACAAATCCCAGTAAAGCGATGGAATAAGAATATGTACATTTTAATATTTGGATGAACAATGACAGAGCCTCATAGGCAAGATACAATAGATGGTATAAAATACAGTATATACATTTGAGATGAGTAATGCAAGATAAGTAAACATTATTAAAGTGGCATTATTATAGTGACTAGTGATCCTTTTATTAAAGTGGCCACTGATTTCTAGTCTGTATGTAGGCAGTTAGTGGTGGCTGTTTAACAATCTGATGGTCTTGAGATAGAAGCTGTTTTTCAGTCTCTCGGTCCCAGCTTTGATGCACCTGTACTGACCTCGCCTTCTGGATGGTAGCGGGGTGAACAGGCAGTGGCTCGGGTGGTTGTTGTCTTTGATGAGATTTTAAGCCTTCCTGTGACATCAGGTGCTGTATGTGTCCTGGAGAACAGGTAGTTCGCTCCTGGTGGTACGTTGTGCAGACCGCACCACCTCCTGGAGAGCCTTGCAGTTGTGGGCGGTGCAGTTGCCGTACCAGGCGGTGATACAGCCTGACAGGATGCTCTCAATTGTGCATCTGTAAAAGTTTGTGAGGGTTTAGGTGACAAGCCACATGTCTTTAGCCTCCT
>NW_025747432.1:55000-57168 GCF_021184085.1 Oncorhynchus gorbuscha | reverse complement strand
AGAGACAGACAGGAGGGGGGTTTGTGACTCTACGGTCCAGAGACAGACAGGAGGGGGGTTTGTGACTCTAGGGCCTACGGTCCAGAGACAGACAGGAGGGGGTTTGTGGTTCTCTGTGACTCTAGGGCCTACGGTCCAGAGACAGACAGGAGGGGGGTTTGTGACTCTAGGGCCTACGGTCCAGAGACAGACAGGAGGGTGGTTCTCTGTGACTCTAGGGTCCAGAGACAGACAGGAGGGGGTTTTGTGACTCTAGGGCCTACGGTCCAGAGACAGACAGGAGGGGGTTTGTGGTTCTCTGACTCTAGGGGCCTACGGTCCAGAGACAGACAGGAGGGGGTTTGTGGTTCTCTCAGACTTAGGGCCTGCGGTCCAGAGACAGACAGGAGGGGGGTTTGTGGTTCTCTGCTATAAAACCTCTGTTCTTTCCTTCCATCCTTTCAGCAGATGTACTCAGATCTGTGGGAACAAAGTGAGACAGTGAAGGAGACCGGGATGCACTTCTAGCTATTCAACAGGGCTTGTTACTACTGGGTGACAGCTGTACTGTGTAAAACAGGTTAGCTAGCGCTACCAGCTCTTTGAATGGCTGCTCTCTGTGTCTCAGAATAGGAATAGCTACAACTGTCGGAACTAGAAGCACAAGCATTTCACTACACTCGCAATAACATCTGCTAACCATGTGTGTGTGACCAATAACATCTGCTAACCATGTGACCAATAACATCTGCTAACCATGTGTATGTGATCAATAACATCTGCTAACCATGTGTATGTGACCAATAACATCTGCTAACCATGTGTATGTGACCAATAACATCTGCTAACCATGTGTATGTGACCAATAACATCTGCTAACCATGTGTATGTGACCAATAACATCTGCTAACCATGTGTATGTGACCAATAACATCTGCTAACCATGTGTATGTGACCAATAACATCTGCTAACCATGTGTATGTGATCAATAACATCTGCTAACCATGTGTATGTGACCAATAACATCTGCTAACCATGTGTATGTGACCATTAACATCTGCTAACCATGTGTATGTGACCATTAACATCTGCTAACCATGTGTATGTGACCAATAACATCTGCTAACCATGTATATGTGATCAATAACATCTGCTAACCATGTGTATGTGACCAATAACATTTGATTTGATTTGAATGGTAACTACTCTGATGTAATTGCACTAGCAGGTCATGTGCAGTTGTGGAATCTCATTCTCCTGACAGTCAGCCCCTCACTGGGTCTATTGTTACTGTCTCTCTCTGTCCTGACAGTCAGCCCCTCACTGGGTCTATTGTGACTGTCTCTCTCTGTCCTGACAGTCAGCCCCTCACTGGGTCTATTGTGACTGTCTCTCTCTGTCCTGACAGTCAGCCCCTCACTGGGTCTATTGTGACTGTCTCTCTCTGTCCTGTCTCTCTCTGTCCTGACAGTCACTGGGTCTATTGTGACTGTCTCTCTGTCCTGACAGTCACTGGGTCTATTGTGACTGTCTCTCTCTGTCCTGACAGTCACTGGGTCTACTCGTAATGGTGTAGAATCAGAACGAGGGGAAGGAGAGGCTGTTGAAGAGGAGAGCTGCAGTATTACTTGGCTCCAGTGGGGGGGGGTTACCAGTGGCAGGTGGTAAACTCCCCCAGTACCAGAGCAGTGTCTGATCTCCCAGTATCATTACTGTACAGCATCAGCTTTCACACTACTGATACCGCTGTAACAGCAGATGTCCTCATGAAGTAGTGCTCTGTACATGGCCCAGCCTTCACACCAACACACACTGCATCTCTCTGGTTAGGGGTAGGGGTTGGCCATCAGTCCTCAGGGGAACGAGTACTGTACGTATTCAGTTCAACTGACTTGAATGTTTTTGTCTAGACCTCAACACTCCAGTAGACTGGTCTTTCTGACTGTTTCCTGACTGGTCTTTCTGACTGTTTCCTGACTGGTCTTTCTGACTGTTTACAGACTGGTCTTCTGACTGTTTACTGACTGGTCTTACTGACTGTTTGGTGACTGGTCTTACTGACTGTTTACTGACTGGTCTTACCGACTGGTTTACTGACTGGTCTTCTGACTGTTTACTGACTGGTCTTACTGACTGGTCTTCTGACTGTTTACTGACTGGTCTTCTGACTGGTCTTCTGACTGTTTAC
>NW_025747432.1:0-50000 GCF_021184085.1 Oncorhynchus gorbuscha | reverse complement strand
GGCCCGTTACCTGTTAGTCGGAGCCCGTTACCTGTTAGTCGGGGCCCGTTACCTGTTAGTCGGGGCCCGTTACCTGTTAGTCGGGGCCCGTTACCTGTTAGTCGGGGCCCGTTACCCCGTGTTAGTCGGGGCCCGTTACCTGTTAGTCGGGGCCCGTTACCTGTTAGTCGGGGCCCGTTACCTGTTAGTCGGGGCCCGCCCGTTACCTGTTAGTCGGGGCCCGTTACCTGTTAGTCGGGGCCCGTTACCTGTTAGTCGGGGCCCGTTACCTGTTAGTCGGGGCCCGTTACCTGTTAGTCGGGCCCGTTACCTGTTAGTCGGGGCCCGTTACCCCGTTACCTGTTAGTCGGGGCCCGACCTGGGCCAGTTAGTCGGGGCCCGTTACCAGTTAGTCGGAGCCCGTTACCAGTTAGTCGGAGCCCGTTACCCGTTACCCGGAGCCCGTTACCCATTAGTCTGCATTTCACTGTACTATTTACACCTGCTGTATCCTTTTTTACATCTGGTCGAAAGATCTGCACTATCTAGGGTGCTATTTGGGATACAGGCTAAACTATTTATCGATTATTCAAAATATTTTATAGGTGCTGTCTTTTTTGGTGGGTATTTTTTTCATTGTCTTTATTCACACACACAAAAATATATATCGTAGTCCTGTCGTAGTCCCGTAATACGGGACAGCTGTTACAAATAACAATCCTACAATAGGGAAATGGGAGCTAAAGGTTCATGGTTCCCCAGACTACCTGCCTGAACACCCCGCCTTCTTCACTGTTGCCTAGGGTGGGGTTTACAAGACTACAGGCTGTCAGGAACACATGTCAGACCTGATGGCTGGATCTCTCCCTCTCTCCCTCTCTCCCTCTCTCCCTCTCACACACACACACACACACACACACACACACACACACACACACACACACACACACACACACACACACACACACACACACACACACACACACACACACACACACACACACACACACACACACACACACACACACACACACACACACACACACACAGTGTTTTGGCTGCATGACGGCATCCTGTAAAATGTATGATTTATTTATAGGATGAGTCTTCATGCTCAGGGAATCCTCAGGGATCTTTTATAGGACACAGTAACACATGGTTTATGGATCATACTGTACACAGGCATGGAACTGTGAAAGACAAGAGACAGACATGGATCATACTGTACACAGGCATGGAACTGTGAAAGACAAGAGACAGACATGGATCATACTGTACACAGGCATGGAACTGTGAAAGACAGACAAACATAGATCATACTGTACACAGGCATGGAACTGTGAAAGACAGACAAACATGGATCATACTGTACACAGGCATGGAACTGTGAAAGACAGAGACAGACATGGATCATACTGTACACAGGCATGGAACTGTGAAAGACCGAGACAAACATGGAGACCTTGACTGAAGAGAAGGCCTCTTTTACAGCTGTTCCCAGGAAGATAGATGAATATATATATATATATATATATATATATATAGCCACTTGACCAAGTAGTGGGAAAATAACACTTCACTTTCTGACCCAAAACAGCCATAGCAGATTTCTGAGTTTTCACTCTGTCTGCCTTCTCAGTTTCCACCCTCACCTTGCCATGAAATAAGTCTCACCAAGTTGACTTCATCACCTTCACTAGTACCTCACTGTCTGTCCCCATAGATAATGTAGTATAGTGACTAGTACCTCACTGTCTGTCCTCCTAGATAATGTAGTATAGTGACTAGTACCTCACTGTCTGTCCCCATAGATAATGTAGTATAGTGACTAGTACCTCACTGTCTGTCCTCCTAGATAATGTAGTATAGTGACTAGTACCTCACTGTCTGTCCCCATAGATACTGTAGTACAGTGACTAGTACCTCACTGTCTGTCCCCATAGATACTGTAGTACAGTGACTAGTACCTCACTGTCTGTCCCCATAGATACTGTAGTACCGTGACTAGTACCTCACTGTCTGTCCTCATAGATAATGTAGTACAGTGACTAGTACCTCACTGTCTGTCCCCATAGATAATGCAGTACAGTGACAAGTACCTCACTGTCTGTCCCCATAGATACTGTAATACCGTGACTAGTACCTCACTGTCTGTCCCCATAGATACTGTAGTACAGTGACTAGTACCTCACTGTCTGTCCTCATAGATACTGTAGTACCGTGACTAGTACCTCACTGTCTGTCCCCATAGATACTGTAGTATAGTGACTAGTACCTCACTGTCTGTCCCCATAGATACTGTAGTATAGTGACTAGTACCTCACTGTCTGTCCTCATAGATACTGTAGTATAGTGACTAGTACCTCACTGTCTGTCCTCATAGATACTGTAGTATAGTGACTAGTACCTCACTGTCTGTCCTCATAGATGGGGTGGCAGGTAGCATAGTGGTTAGAGCGTTGGACTAGTAACCGAAAGGTTGCAAAATCTAAATCCTGAGCAGACAAGGTAAAGTCTGTTGTTCTGCCCCTGAACAAGGCAGTTAACCCACTGTTCCCCAGTAGGCCGTCATTGTAAATAAGAATTTGTTCTTAACTGACTTGCCTGGTTAAATAAAATAAATAGATACTGTAGAACAGTGACTACTCTCTCTCCTGACTCGAACAGTATGACCAAATAGCCGTGGCCAATCGCTTCATGCACAGGAGCCCAAAAATGCTGCGCTTCCTCCCTCCCCCTCTTCTCCCTCCCCCTCTTCCTCCCTCCCCCCTTCTCCCTCCCCCTCTTCTCCCCCCCTCTTCTCCCCCCCTTCCTCCCTCCCCCTCCTTCCCCCTCTTCTCCCCCCCCTCTTCTCCCTCCCCCTCTCTTCTCCCTCCCTCTTCCTCCCTCTTCCTCTCCCCCTCTTCTCCCTCCCCCTCTTCTCCCTCCCCCTCTTCTCCCTCCCCCTCTTCTCCCTCCCCCTCTTCTCCCTCCCCCTCTTCTCCCTCCCTCTTCCTCCCTCCCCCTCTTCTCCCTCCCTCTTCCTCCCTCCCCCTCTTCTCCCTCCCTCTTCCTCCCTCCCCCTCTTCTCCCTCCCTCTTCCTCCCTCCCCCTCTTCTCCCTCCCTCTTCCTCCCTCCCCCTCTTCTCCCTCCCCAGAGTGCTGTCTGTTTCTTCTGTTGAAACCTTTTCTCTGGGTCTCAGCTTTACATGTATTACTTCATCCAGGCAGGCAGAAGTCCTGTCCTACTCTACTTCTGCATACTTAAATGTAAACAGTGCTCGGGTTACATCACAAATGGCACACTAACCCCTATATAGTACACTACTGTAGGGCACGATATAGGGAATATGGTGTGATTTGTGACACAGCACTATCTCCTCGTTGGTTGTTTCACCACGTGATGTTCTCTAGTGTAATGTATGTTAAATGTGAGGATGTACTCACACTGCCTTTACACTGGCGGCGTTACCTCTCTCTCTGACTAAACACTGGCGCTGTGGGGTCGCTCATGGGTGTCTCGCTGTAGGACATTGCGGTATATTCCTAGTTCTGGAGCGCTGCAGTGTGTGTGGGCTTCAGAGGAGGCTGGTGGGAGGAGCAATAGGAAGGCAGGCTCATTGTAATGGCTGGAATGGAATCAGTGGAATGGTATCAAACACATCCAACACATGGAAACAACGTTTGACTCCGTTCCATTGATTCCATTAAATTTGTTGAATCAGGTGTTAATGTGCTTTACTGGGGAGACAGCTTACTTCAGGCTCTCTGGTGGTCTCTGGGACCAGACAGCTTACTTCAGGCTCTCTGGTGGTCTCTGGGACCAGACAGCTTACTTCAGGCTCTCTGGTGGTCTCTGGGACCAGACAGCTTACTTCAGGCTCTCCGGTGGTCTCTGGGACCAGACAGCTTACTTCAGGCTCTCTGGTGGTCTCTGGGACCAGACAGCTTACTTCAGGCTCTCTGGTGGTCTCTAGAACCAGACAGCTTACTTCAGGCTCTCTGGTGGTCTCTAGAACCAGACAGCTTACTTCAGGCTCTCTGGTGGTCTCTAGAACCAGACAGCTTACTTCAGGCTCTCTAGTGGTCTCTAGAACCAGACAGCTTACTTCCGGCTCTCCGGTGGTCTCTGGGGACCAGACAGCTTACTTCCGGCACTCTAGTGGTCTCTAGAACCAGACAGCTTACTTCCGGCACTCTAGTGGTCTCTAGAACCAGACAGCTTACTTCAGGCTCTCTGGTGGTCTCTAGAACCAGACAGCTTACTAAACTCCGGCACTCTAGTGGTCTCTAGAACCAGACAGCTTACTTCAGGCTCTCTGGTGGTCTCTAGAACCAGACAGCTTACTTCCGGCACTCTAGTGGTCTCTAGAACCAGACAGCTTACTTCAGGCTCTCTGGTGGTCTCTAGAACCAGACAGCTTACTTCCGGCACTCTAGTGGTCTCTAGAACCAGACAGCTTACTTCCGGCACTCTAGTGGTCTCTAGAACCAGACAGCTTACTTCAGGCTCTCTGGTGGTCTCTAGAACCAGACAGCTTACTTCCGGCACTCTAGTGGTCTCTAGAACCAGACAGCTTACTTCCGGCTCTCTGGTGGTCTCTAGAACCAGACAGCTTACTTCAGGCTCTCTGGTGGTCTCTAGAACCAGACAGCTTACTTCAGGCTCTCTGGTGGTCTCTAGAACCAGACAGCTTACTTCCGGCTCTCTGGTGGTCTCTAGAACCAGACAGCTTACTTCAGGCTCTCTGGTGGTCTCTAGAACCAGACAGCTTACTTCCGGCTCTACGGTGGTCTCTAGAACCAGACAGCTTACTTCCGGCTCTACGGTGGTCTCTAGAACCAGACAGCTTACTTCAGGCTCTCTGGTGGTCTCTAGAACCAGACAGCTTACTTCCGGCTCTCTGGTGGTCTCTAGAACCAGACAGCTTACTTCAGGCTCTCTGGTGGTCTCTAGAACCAGACAGCTTACTTCCGGCACTCCGGTGGTCACTGGGACCAGACAGCTTACTTCCGGCTCTCCAGTGGTCTCTAGAACCAGACAGCTTACTTCCGGCACTCCGGTGGTCTCTGGGACCAGACAGCTTACTTCCGGCACTCCAGTGGTCTCTAGAACCAGACAGCTTACTTCTGGCTCTACGGTGGTCTCTAGAACCAGACAGCTTACTTCCGGCTCTCTGGTGGTCTCTAGAACCAGACAGCTTACTTCCGGCACTCCGGTGGTCTCTGGGACCAGACAGCTTACTTCCGGCACTCCAGTGGTCTCTAGAACCAGACAGCTTACTTCCGGCTCTACGGTGGTCTCTAGAACCAGACTGTTTACTAAGCTACAAGGTCAGGGATATCCTAGACTAGCTCTCCTGTGGTCTCTAGAACCAGACAGCTTACTAAACTATAAGGTCAGGGATATCCTAGACTAGCTCTCCAGTGGTCTCTAGAACCAGACAGCTTACTAAACTATAAGGTCAGGGATATCCTAGACTGGCTCTCCAGTGGTCTCTAGAACCAGACAGCTTACTAAACTATAAGGTCAGGGATATCCTAGACTAGCTCTCCAGTGGTCTCTAGAACCAGACAGCTTACTAAACTATAAGGTCAGGGATATCCTAGACTAGCTCTCCAGTGGTCTCTAGAACCAGACAGCTTACTAAACTATAAGGTCAGGGATATCCTAGACTAGCTCTCCAGTGGTCTCTAGAACCAGACAGCTTACTAAACTATAAGGTCAGGGATATCCTAGACTAGCTCTCCAGTGGTCTCTAGAACCAGACAGCTTACTAAACTATAAGGTCAGGGATATCCTAGACTAGCTCTCCAGTGGTCTCTAGAACCAGACAGCTTAC
This sequence comes from Oncorhynchus gorbuscha, assembly GCF_021184085.1. NCBI lineage: Eukaryota > Metazoa > Chordata > Actinopteri > Salmoniformes > Salmonidae > Oncorhynchus > Oncorhynchus gorbuscha. The sequence continues at coordinate 44,199 of NW_025747432.1, read as the reverse complement.
TAAACTATAAGGTCAGGGATATCTAGACTAGCTCTCCAGTGGTCTCTAGAACCAGACAGCTTACTAAACTATAAGGTCAGGGATATCCTAGACTAGCTCTCCAGTGGTCTCTAGAACCAGACAGCTTACTAAACTATAAGGTCAGGGATATCCTAGACTAGCTCTCCAGTGGTCTCTAGAACCAGACAGCTTACTAAACTACAAGGTCAGGGATATCCTAGACTAGCTCTCCAGTGGTCTCTAGAACCAGACAGCTTACTAAACTACAAGGTCAGGGATATCCTAGACTAGCTCTCCAGAGGCATGATGCCGGATCAGGATAAAGCATCTGTTATATAGTATCATATATCAGTATCATATAGTAATTGATGATTGATTGATTATTTTGGTCTTAATATGGCCGCCTGCTATAGAAGTTTGTGTTAATCTCAATGTCCTCTCCTCCTCCAGGTCAACCAATGAGATCAAGAACCTGCAGTACCTACCTCGGGCCAGCGAGCCTCGTGAGATGCTGTTCGATGACCGGACGCGTGCCCACGCTGACCACATCGGACAGGGCTTCGAGAGGCAGACCACCGCCGCTGTAGGGGTGCTCAAGGCCGTGCGCTGTGGAGAGAGGTGGGTAGTTTTAACACCCGGACATATGATAATGTATTATCTTTAGATACGTTGCTTGGTATAAATGACTTTAAACTGTAGGCCTATTGAGGCTGTATTTAGTATCCAACTATCGTCCAACTAATCCGTTACAAGACCGCTGCATAATCTGATTGGAAATCAATGGTTATAATGTATCTTCTCTCTGTCTCTGTAGCGCGGAGCCCCTCGCGTTACCAAAGACGTGATCTGTTTCCATGCTGGAGACTTCCCTAATGTCGTCCAGAGGTTACAACTGGACCTGCACGAACCACCTCTGTCCCAGGTGAGCTGCACCTGTCCTCTACCTCGTTTCTATTGGTTAAGAAGGCAGCGGAGACAATGGCTGCTGTTTCATGGGCTCTTAAACAACTCTGCTATTTTTATTTTTTTTTTCTTGCATTTTTTTGTAACTTATTTTGTAACTTATTCTGTCTCTTATGACTGAAAGCTTCTGGAAAACAGAACAGCGATTACTCACTTCGAACTTGATGAAGAACATTTCTTTAATGAGTCGGATGACTTGTGGAGATGCCTGGCGGAGATTAGAGGTTGACCGATTATGATTTTTCAACACGAATACCGATTATTGGAGGACCAAAAAAAGCCGGTACCGATTAATCGGACGATTTATATATATATATTCATTTATTTATTATTTATTTGTAATAATTCAATAACATCAATTTAGTCTCAAATAAATTAAACATGTTCAATTTGGTTTAAATAATGCAAAAACAAAGTGTTGGAGAAGAAAGTAAAAGTGCAATATTTGCCAAGATTGATGTTTTTTAAAAGTTTAATGCTAGCTATCAACTTACCTTGGCTCCTTGCTGCACTCGCGTAACAGGTAGTCAGCCTGCCACGTAGTCTCCTCGTGGATTCCAATGGGCTCAGGGCCATAATCTGTAATCATTAAGTTTGCTGATGACACATCAGTGGTAGACCTGATCACCAACAACCATGAGACAGCACATAGGGAGGAGGTAAGAGACCTGGCCATGTGGTGCCAGGACAAAAACCTCTCCCTCAACATGATCAAAACTAAAGAGATGATTGTGGACAGGAAAAGGAGGATCGGGAGCATCCTGGTTACATCACTGCCTGGTATGGCAACTGCTCGGCCTCCGATCGCAAGGCATCACAGAGGGTAGTGCGTACGGCCCAGTACATCACTGAGGCCAAGCTTTCTGCCATCCAGGACCACTATTTCAGGTGGTGTCAGAGGATGGCCCTAAAACATGTCAGACTCCAGCCACCCTAGTCATAGACTGTTCTCTCTGCTACCGCACGGCAAGCGGTACCGGAGCGCCAAGTCCTAGGTCCAAGAGGCTTCTAAACAGCTTCTACCCCCAAACCATAAGACTACTGAACAGCTAATCAAATGGCCACCCAGACTACTTGCATTGCCCCCCCTCCCCCCATCTTTTATGCTGCTGCTACTCTGTGGTCTATGCACTTTAATAACTCTACCCTAATGTACATATTACCTCAATTACCTCGACTAACCGGTGCCCCCCGTAGATTAACTCTGTACCGGTACCCAAATCAAATCAAATCAAATCAAATTTATTTATATAGCCCTTCGTACATCAGCTGATATCTCAAAGTGCTGTACAGAAACCCAGCCTAAAACCCCAAACAGCAAACAATGCAGGTGTAAAAGCACGGTGGCTAGGAAAAACTCCCTAGAAAGGCCAAAACCTAGGAAGAAACCTAGAGAGGAACCGGGCTATGTGGGGTGGCCAGTCCTCTTCTGGCTGTGCCGGGTAGAGATTATAACAGAACATGACCAAGATGTTCAAATGTTCATAAATGACCAGCATGGTCAAATAATAATAAGGCAGAACAGTTGAAACTGGAGCAGCAGCACAGTCAGATGGACTGGGGACAGCAAGGAGCCATCATGTCAGGTAGTCCTGGGGCACGGTCCTAGGGCTCAGGTCCTCCGAGAGAGAGAAAGAAAGAGAGAATTAGAGAGAGCATATGTGGGGTGGCCAGTCCTCTTCTGGCTGTGCCAGGTGGAGATTATAACAGAACGTGGCCAAGACGTGGCCCCTTGTATATTGCCTCGCTACGGTTATTTTACTGCTGCTCTTTAATTATTAGTTACTTTTATTTCTTATTTTTCTTAACTGCATTGTTGGTTAAGGGCTTGTAAGTAAGCATTTCACTGTAAGATCTACACAGGTTGTATTTAGCTCATGTGACAAAACATTTGATTTGATATTGCATGAAACAAGGTAGCTTATCCACAGCCCTATGCACTGTACTGCCACCCTCTGGCTAGATGTGGCACTACACTGTGCTGTCTCCAACAGAGACCCTCCAGGAGGGCTCAGGGCCTACATTAAAGTGGTCCTCCAGGAGGGCTCAGTGCCTGCATTAAAGTGATCCTCCAGGAGGGCTCAGGGCCTGTCCTACATTAAAGTGATCCTCCAGGAGGGCTCAGTGCCTGTCCTACATTAAAGTGATCCTCCAGGAGGGATCAGTGCCTGTCCTACATTAAAGTGATCTTCCAGGAGGACTCAGGGCCTACATTAAAGTGATCCTCCAGGAGGGTTCAGGCCTACATTAAAGTGATCCTCCAGGAGGGCTCAGGTCCTACATTAAAGTGATCCTCCAGGAGGGCTCAGGTCCTACATTAAAGTGATCCTCCAGGAGGGTGCAGGGCCTACATTAAAGTGATCCTCCAGGAGGGTTCAGGGCCTACATTAAAGTGATCCTCCAGGAGGGCTCAGGGCCTACATTAAAGTGATCCTCCAGGAGGGCTCAGGGCCTGTCCTACATTAAAGTGATACTCCAGGAGGGTTCAGTGCCTGTCCTACATTAAAGTGATCCTCCAGGAGAGCTCAGGGCCTGTCCTACATTAAAGTGATCCTCCAGGGGGGCTCAGGGCCTACATTAAAGTGATCCTCCAGGAGGGTTCAGGGCCTACATTAAAGTGATCCTTCAGGAGGGTTCAGGGCCTGTCCTACATTAAAGTGATCCTCCAGGAGGGCTCAGGGCCTGTCCTACATTAAAGTAATCCTCCAGGAGGGCTCAGGGCCTGTCCTACATTAAAGTGATCCTCCAGCAGGGCTCAGGGCCTGTCCTACATTAAAGTGATCCTCCAGGAGGGTTCAGGCCTACATTAAAGTGATCCTCCAGGGGGCCTGTCCTACATTAAAGTGATCCTCCAGGAGGGCTCAGGGCCTACATTAAAGTGATCCTCCAGGAGGGTTCAGGGCCTGTCCTACATTAAAGTGATCCTCCAGGAGGGCTCAGGGCCTGTCCTACATTAAAGTGATCCTCCAGGAGGGTTCAGGGCCTGTCCTACATTAAAGTGATCCTCCAGGAGGGCCTCAGGGGAGGGCCTGTCCTACAGTAAAGTGATCCTCCAGGAGGGCCTGTCCTACATTAAAGTGATCCTCCAGGAGGGCCTGTCCTACATTAAAGTGATCCTCCAGGAGGGCTCAGGGCCTGTCCTACAGTAAAGTGATCCTCCAGGAGGGCCTGTCCTACATTAAAGTGATCCTCCAGGAGGGCCTGTCCTACATTAAAGTGATCCTCCAGGAGGGCTCAGGGCCTGTTCTACATTAAAGTGATCCTCCAGGAGGGCTCAGGGCCTGTCCTACATTAAAGTGATCCTCCAGGAGGGCCTGTCCTACATTAAAGTGATCCTCCAGGAGGGCCTGTCCTACATTAAAGTGATCCTCCAGGAGGGCTCAGGGCCTGTTCTACATTAAAGTGATCCTCCAGGAGGGCCTGTCCTACATTAAAGTGATCCTCCAGGAGGGCCTGTCCTACATTAAAGTGATCCTCCAGGAGGGCCTGTCCTACATTAAAGTGATCCTCCAGGAGGGCTCAGGGCCTGTCCTACATTAAAGTGATCCTCCAGGAGGGCTCAGGGCCTGTCCTACATTAAAGTGATCCTCCAGGAGGGCCTGTCCTACATTAAAGTGATCCTCCAGGAGGGCCTGTCCTACATTAAAGTGATCCTCCAGGAGGGCCTGTCCTACATAAAAGTGATCCTCCAGGAGGGCCTGTCCTGCATTAAAGTGATCCTCCAGGAGGGCCTGTCCTACATTAAAGTGATCCTCCAGGAGGGCTCAGGGCCTGTCCTACATTAAAGTGATCCTCCAGGAGGGCCTGTCCTACATTAAAGTGATCCTCCAGGAGGGCCTGTCCTACATTAAAGTGATCCTCCAGGAGGGCTCAGGGCCTGTCCTACATTAAAGTGATCCTCCAGGAGGGCTCAGGGCCTGTCCTACATTAAAGTGATCCTCCAGGAGGGCTCAGGGCCTGTCCTACATTAAAGTGATCCTCCAGGAGGGCTCAGGGCCTGTCCTACATTAAAGTGATCCTCCAGGAGGGCTCAGGGCCTGTCCTACATTAAAGTGATCCTCCAGGAGGGCCTGTCCTACATTAAAGTGATCCTCCAGGAGGGCCTGTCCTACATTAAAGTGATCCTCCAGGAGGGCCTGTCCTACATTAAAGGCGTCTGTGAGAATCAGGGCTACCGCTCAATTTTTTATTTCACCTTTATTTAACCAGGTAGGCAAGTTGAGAACACCTTTATTTAACCAGGTAGGCAAGTTGAGAACACCTTTATTTAACCAGGTAGGCAAGTTGAGAACACCTTTATTTAACCAGGTAGGCTAGTTGAGAACACCTTTATTTAACCAGGTAGGCAAGTTGAGAACACCTTTATTTAACCAGGTAGGCAAGTTGAGAACACCTTTATTTAACCAGGTAGGCAAGTTGAGAACACCTTTATTTAACCAGGTAGGCAAGTTGAGAACACCTTTATTTAACCAGGTAGGCTAGTTGAGAACACCTTTATTTAACCAGGCAGGCAAGTTGAGAACACCTTTATTTAACCAGGTAGGCAAGTTGAGAACACCTTTATTTAACCAGGCAGGCAAGTTGAGAACACCTTTATTTAACCAGGTAGGCAAGTTGAGAACACCTTTATTTAACCAGGCAGGCTAGTTGAGAACACCTTTATTTAACCAGGTAGGCTAGTTGAGAACACCTTTATTTAACCAGGTAGGCAAGTTGAGAACAAGTTCTCATTTACAATTGCGACCTGGCCAAGATAAAGCAAAGCAGTTCGACACATACAACGACACAGAGTTACACATGGAGTAAAACAAACATACAGTCAATAATACATTATAAACAAGTCTATATACAATGTGAGCAAATGAGGTGAGATAAGGGAGGTAAAGGCAAAAAGGCCATGGTGGCAAAGTAAATACAATATAGCAAGTAAAACACTGGAATGGTAGTTTTGCAATGGAAGAATGTGCAAAGTAGAAATAAAAATAATGGGGTGCAAAGGAGCAAAATAAATAAATAAATAAAATAAAGTTGGGAAAGAGGTAGTTGTTTGGGCTAAATTATAGGTGGGCTATGTACAGGTGCAGTAATCTGTGAGCTGCTCTGACAGTTGGTGCTTAAAGCTAGTGAGGGAGATAAGTGTTTCCAGTTTCAGAGATTTTTGTAGTTCGTTCCAGTCATTGGCAGCAGAGAACTGGAAGGAGAGGCGGCCAAAGAAAGAATTGGTTTTGGGGGCTCAGGGCCTGTCCTCCATTAAATAGACCCTCCAGGAGGGCTCAGGGCCTGTCCTCCATTAAAGAGACCCTCCAGGAGGGCTCAGGGCCTGTCCTCCATTAAAGAGACCCTCCAGGAGGGCTCAGGGCCTGTCCTCCATTAAAGAGACCCTCCAGGAGGGCTCAGGGCCTGTCCTCCATTAAAGAGACCCTCCAGGAGGGCTCAGGGCCTGTCCTCCATTAAAGAGACCCTCCAGGAGGGCTCAGGGCCTGTCCTCCATTAAGGAGACCCTCCAGGAGGGCTCAGGGCCTGTCCTCCATTAAAGAGACCCTCCAGGAGGGCTCAGGGCCTGTCCTCCATTAAAGAGACCCTCCAGGAGGGCTCAGGGCCTGTCCTCCATTAAGGAGACCCTCCAGGAGGGCTCAGGGCCTGTCCTCCATTAAAGAGACCCTCCAGGAGGGCTCAGGGCCTGTCCTCCATTAAAGAGACCCTCCAGGAGGGCTCAGGGCCTGTCCTCCATTAAGGAGACCCTCCAGGAGGGCTCAGGGCCTGTCCTCCATTAGTGTCTCTTAAGCTGCCGTTTTGTTTTAGTTAGGAGCAGCTGAGAGGTGATTTCACAGCATCCGTCTGCGTTTGCTTTACAAATGTTCAACCCAGAGCTGGATCCTTCAGCACTAGTGATTGAACGACTCCCCTGGTTTAGAACAATATGGGAACAGCTCAGTGCATCTTCTCCTCCAGTGTGTTTTGAGGTGAAAAAGATGCACATTGAGAAAAATCCCCAGTGTCTATGGTGAGAACACTGTCTAACTATCTCTCTCTCCCTCAGTGACTATGGTGAGAACACTGTCTAACTCTCTCTCCATCCCTCAGTGTCTATGGTGAGAACACTGTCTAACTCTCTCTCCCTCAGTGTCTATGGTGAGAACACTGTCTAACTATCTCTCTCTCCCTCAGTGACTATGGTGAGAACACTGTCTAACTATCTCTCTCTCCCTCAGTGACTATGGTGAGAACACTGTCTTAACTCTCTCTCCATCCCTCAGTGTCTATGGTGAGAACACTGTCTAACTCTCTCTCTCTCCCTCAGTGTCTATGGTGAGTACACTGTCTAACTCTCTCTCTCTCCCTCAGTGTCTATGGTGAGAACACTGTCTAACTCTCTCTCTCTCTCCCTCAGTGTCTATGGTGAGAACACTGTCTAACTCTCTCTCTCTCCCTCAGTGTCTATGGTGAGAACACTGTCTAACTCTCTCTCTCTCTCCCTCAGTGTCTATGGTGAGAACACTGTCTAACTCTCTCTCTCTCCCTCAGTGTCTATGGTGAGAACACTGTCTAACTCTCTCTCTCTCCCTCAGTGTCTATGGTGAGAACACTGTCTAACTCTCTCTCTTTCCCTCAGTGTCTATGGTGAGAACACTGTCTAACTCTCTCTCTCTCCCTCAGTGTCTATGGTGAGAACACTGTCTAACTCTCTCTCTCTCCCTCAGTGTCTATGGTGAGAAAACTGTCTAACTCTCTCTCTCTCCCTCAGTGTGTGCAGTGAGAACACTGTCTAACTCTCTCTCTCTCTCCCTCAGTGTCTATGGTGAGAACACTGTCTAACTCTCTCTCTCTCCCTCAGTGTCTATGGTGAGAAAACTGTCTAACTCTCTCTCTCTCCCTCAGTGTCTGCAGTGAGAACACTGTCTAACTCTCTCTCTCTCCCTCAGTGTCTATGGTGAGAACACTGTCTAACTCTCTCTCTCTCCCTCAGTGTGTGCAGTGAGAACACTGTCTAACTCTCTCTCTCTCCCTCAGTGTCTATGGTGAGAACACTGTCTAACTCTCTCTCTCCCTCAGTGTGTGCAGTGAGAACACTAACTCTCTCTCTCCCTCAGTGTGTGCAGTGGGTGGACGACGCTAAGCTGAACCAGCTGAGACGCGAGGGGATCCGCTACGCCCGTATCCAGCTGTACGACAACGACATCTACTACATCCCTCGTAGTGTGGTTCATCAGTTCAAGACTGTCTCTGCTGTCTGCAGCCTGGCATGGCACATCCGCTTAAAACAATACCACCAAGAGCCTCCGGCCGAGGAGGAGAGGAAGGTGGACGTGTCGACGCTACGAGTCAAACAGGAGCAGTTTGGGGATGCCTTGATGGGAGGGACTACAGCTCCTCTCACGGACCCCAAACCCCCCACAGACAGAGACACTGCCCACCCGGAGGTCAAAGTGGAACCTCAACCTGCGGATATAAGGCTGCCCAAGCCCTCTGTCACCTCACCCATCGCCCCCCTACCAACTCCCATCACCCCCCTAACTCCCTCCAAATCGTCTTTCCAGGACACCAAACCCAAATCACACCACCATCATCCCCACTACCACCACCACCACCACTCAGAATTACATCAAACCACTACCACACACTCTTCCTTGTCTTCCTCACTCAAACCCTCCCCCACCTCCACCCCCCATCCTCTCCCAAACCCAGTCCGTCATCCTCTTGTACCCCCTCTCCCAAATCTAGTCCCACTTCTACACACTCTCCCCCTTCAAACCCAGCCCGGCTTCCATTCGTACCCCCAGTCCCTCTCCCTCACGCAAACTCTGCCACACCCCTGTCCTTACCCACACACCTGTCCTTACCCACATACCTGTCCTTACCCACACCCCTGTCCTTACCCACACACCTGTCCTTACCCACACCCCTGTCCTTACCCACACACCTGTCCTTACCCACACCCCTACCCCCTTTTTGACGCCCTCCCCTGCACCCCTTCTATCTTCTTCAAGCCTGGCCTCCAGCCACACAGAGAGCAGGACCCCTACACCCCAGTTCCGGGCCCAACCCCAGCCCAGACCGGACAAACCCCGGGACAAAGACACTTCTCTTTACACAAAGGCCCCAGTCACCCCCCCGGAAACACGGCCTCCTGGCCCCCCGCGCCGCTCCTCCCTCTCCTTTAAACACCACCTGCATGAGCAGCATCAGAAAGACTGTTTCTACTGATCTTTGTACATAGTGTTTTAACATGTCTCTTCGGGGTTCTGTTTTCATCCCATCTAAAGGAAGGAGAAGACAGATATTAAACCATGATATCAACACGGTATGTGATGTATTCTAAGGAACACGTAAAGCTCTGTTGGTCTGCATCCTAACTGGCGCCCTATTCCCTATATAGGGATCTACTTTGTGACCAGGGCCCATAGGAGAGAGATCTGTTCAAAAGTAGTGCACTATATTGGACATAGGGAGCCCTTTAGGATGCACACTTGCTCTGTTCTGTTACCGAATGAATACATTGCAAATGTAACATTCCTCAGTGCCTGTCCATAACTGTGTAGCCTGGTCCCAGATCAGTTTGTATTGTCTCATTGTTGACCGTACAGTAGGAGTTGGCTTTGCCAAGAACGCATAAACTGATCTGGGACTCAGGCTAATATCTGTGAACTGTCAAAGCACTTAGGGCCAGAAGCACTGGTACTCTGCAGGTCTGACAAACATACAGGTCCTTAAATAATATATTTTAGTTTTAGGTTATAGATGGATTATTATTAGAGCTGACATTAACATATATATATTTTTTGTAAGATGATGAGACATTATATTAAAGGATCCAGGCTTTTTTTTGTTCCCCCTCAGAGGCTTATTTATATCAAGGAAGCTTTTAGTTTTCATAATTTTTGTTCGATTTTAATTGTCAGCACTGTAGTGTAAATAACTTTTTGTAAGGAGAAAAACTTGTAGTGTGATTTCTACATAAATATGGACCTCTTAATAAAGGTTAACGTTACGAGTGATGTTGTTTGATCATGGGGCTACATTGGACACCAGATGGACCTCTTGAATATGTCAATTGACCAATTTGACACATTTGGGCAGACTTGATACAAAATATTGTCCAGTATTGCAATGCTTCACTGGATCAATCTGAAATGTAGCGCACACTGCTGCCATCTAGTGGCCAACATCTAAATTGCAATATATGATGGCCTTTCTCTTGCATTTCAAAGATAATGGAACAAAGAGAAAATAGAGAACAAATAATTTTTTCTTAGTATTATCTTGTACCAGATCTGTGTTATTCTCCTACATTATTTAACATTTTCCCACAAACTTCAGTGTTTCAAATGGTACCAAGAATGTGCATTTCCTTGCTTCAGGTCCTGTTCTACAGCCAGTTAGATTTGGGTCATTTTAGGTGAAAATGGAAAAAAAAGGTTAATGTTATGAGTGATGTTTGATCATGGGGCTCCAACGGACAACAGACACACAGTAGATCAATGGTTCATATCTGATATCATGGCCTTTTAGGTTCTACCTTCAACTGATAAGGCCATCCCTTTTATATTTAACAGGTATGGTTTTGCAATAGAGACGTGTTGGGCTCAAGTCAAGAAGTCTGTATATTTGGGATTCATTTCTGCACAACAATCTCCAATAAGATGAATGTCTGCGTGGAGACAGTTCAGTGTGTGATCTGCAGAATGGATCCACTGGAGCAGGATTACCTTTCTAGCCTCTGCTACTTCTGTCTGTGTGTGTTATGCAAGCCGCCCACACACTGCACTCAGCGGCGATGAGCTCAGCAGTTCTGGTATGTGAGATTATAGCCGTGGCGCGCTGGGAAATGAAACGCAGAAGAGCTGCTGATCAGAATGTGCAGTACCAGTACAAGCCCAACAGAGACCTCACTAGAAGCTATGACAGACTGTCCTGGCCCAACAGAGACCTCACTAGAAACTATGACAGACTGTCCTGGCCCAACAGAGACCTCACTAGAAGCTATGACAGACTGTCCTGGCCCAACAGAGACCTCACTAGAAGCTATGACAGACTGTCCTGGCCCAACAGAGACCTCACTAGAAGCTATGACAGACTGTCCTGGCCCAACAGAGACCTCACTAGAAGCTATGACAGACTGTCCTGTGGCCCAACATGGTTAGAATGTCAGATCATCAGATTAGTGTGATGGGCGAGCCTCAAACTCTTGGTCCAGTCACAGGGTGTGTCCCAAACGGCACCGTGTTCTCTATAGTGTGTGATGGATGTGAAACGACTAGCTTAGTTAGCGGTGTGCGCTAAATAGCCTTTCAATCGTTGACGTCACTTGCTCTGAGACTTTGAAGTAGTGTTTCCCCTTGCTCTGCAAGGGCTGCGGCTTTTGTGGAGCGATGGGTAACGATGCTTCGTGGGTGACTTGATGTGTGCAGAGGGTCCCTGGTTCGGTCTAAAGTTATACTGTTACAAGTGCACTACTGTTGACCAGAGCCCTATGGGGCTATTCAAAGAGGGTGTGGCATATAGAAGGACCTGAGGAGAGGGGTTGGGAGGCAGCCCAATGGGAGAGCCCTGACACAGACCGGAGAGGAAGATGTGTGTGTGTGTGTGTGAGGAAGATGTGTGTGTGTGTGTGTGTGAGGAAGATGTGGTGTGTGTGTGTGAGGAAGATGTGGTGTGTGTGTGTGAGGAAGATGTGGTGTGTGTGTGAGGAAGATGTGTGGTGTGTGAGGAAGATGTGTGTGTGTGTGTGAGGAAGATGTGTGTGTGTGTGTGAGGAAGATGGTGTGTGTGTGAGGAAGATGTGTGTGTGTGTGTGAGGAAGATGTGTGTGTGTGTGTGAGGAAGATGGTGTGTGTGTGTGAGGAAGATGTTGTGTGTGTGTGAGTGTGTGAGGAAGATGTTGTGTGTGTGAGGAAGATGTTGTGTGTGTGTGTGAGGAAGATGTGTGTGTGTGAGGAAGATGTGGTGTGTGAGGAAGATGTGTGTGTGTGTGTGTGAGGAAGATGTGTGTGTGTGTGTGTGTGTGTGTGTGTGAGGACGATGTGTGTGTGTGTGAGGAAGATGTGGGTGTGTGTGTGTGAGGAAGATGTGTGTGTGTGTGTGAGGAAGATGTTGTGTGTGTGTGTGAGGAAGATGTTGTGTGTGTGTGTGAGGAAGATGTTGTGTGTGTGTGTGAGGAAGATGTTGTGTGTGTGTGTGAGGAAGATGTTGTGTGTGTGTGTGTGTGTGTGTGAGGAAGATGTTTGTGTGTGAGGAAGATGTTATGTATATGTGTGAGGAAGATGTTTGTGTGTGAGGAAGATGTTATGTATATGTGTGAGGAAGATGTTTGTGTGTGAGGAAGATGTTATGTATGTGTGTGAGGAAGATGTTATGTATATGTGTGAGGAAGATGTTTGTGTGTGAGGAAGATGTTATGTATATGTGTGAGGAAGATGTTTGTGTGTGAGGAAGATGTTATGTATGTGTGTGAGGAAGATGTTTGTGTGTGAGGAAGATGTTATGTATATGTGTGAGGAAGATGTTTGTGTGTGAGGAAGATGTTTGTGTGTGAGGAAGATGTTATGTATATGTGTGAGGAAGATGTTATGTATATGTGTGAGGAAGATGTTTGTGTGTGAGGAAGATGTTATGTATATGTGTGAGGAAGATGTTTGTGTGTGAGGAAGATGTTATGTATATGTGTGAGGAAGATGTTTGTGTGTGAGGAAGATGTTATGTATGTGTGAGGAAGATGTTTGTGTGTGAGGAAGATGTTATGTATATGTGTGAGGAAGATGTTTGTGTGTGAGGAAGATGTTTGTGTGTGAGGAAGATGTTATGTATGTGTGTGAGGAAGATGTTTGTGTGTGAGGAAGATGTTATGTATATGTGTGAGGAAGATGTGTATTCATCTGTGTGTGAGGAAGATGTTATGTATGTGTGTGAGGAAGATGTGTATTCATGCTCTGTGTGTGAGGAAGATGTGTATTCATGCTCTGTGTGTGAGGAAGATGTGTATTCATGTCTGTGTGTGAATGTCAGGACAAATGTGTCCTTTAAAAGAAAAGGCAGAGAACATAGTCAGTCTCCTTTCAGAGGGAGGGATTAAATAACCCCCCTCCCCCAAATGCATCATGGTTGAGAGACATTTTATGTTAGTAGTACACATTTACTGAACTGAGAGTACATGGAGAGACTATTCAGTCTGTGCAAGTTGTAAAGTTCCTTGATACATCCTCAAACAGGTAGTGCATTGAGAATTGAGACTTGTCTGGTCATCTATCCAATATGGCTGGTAGTGCATTGAGACTTGTCTGGTCATCTATCCAATATGGCTGGTAGTGCATTGAGACTTGTCTGGTCATCTATCCAATATGGCTGGTAGTGCATTGAGACTTGTCTGGTCATCTATCCAATATGGCTGGTAGTGTATTGAGACTTGTCTGGTCATCTATCCAATATGGCTGGTAGTGCATTGAGACTTGTCTGGTCATCTATCCAATATGGCTGGTAGTGCATTGAGACTTGTCTGGTCATCTATCCAATATGACTGGTAGTGCATTGAGACTTGTCTGGTCATCTATCCAATATGGCTGGTAGTGCATTGAGACTTGTCTGGTCATCTATCCAATATGGCTGGTAGTGCATTGAGACTTGTCTGGTCATCTATCCAATATGGCTGATAGTGCATTGAGACTTGTCTGGTCATCTATCCAATATGGCTGGTAGTGCATTGAGACTTGTCTGGTCATCTATCCAATATGGCTGGTAGTGCATTGAGACTTGTCTGGTCATCTATCCAATATGGCTGGTAGTGCATTGAGACTTGTCTGGTCATCTATCCAATATGGCTGGTAGTGCATTGAGACTTGTCTGGTCATCTATCCAATATGGCTGGTAGTGCATTGAGACTTGTCTGGTCATCTATCCAATATGGCTGGTAGTGCATTGAGACTTGTCTGGTCATCTATCCAATACAGCTGGTAGTGCATTGAGACTTGTCTGGTCATCTATCCAATATGGCTGATAGTGCATTGAGACTTGTCTGGTCATCTATCCAATATGGCTGGTAGTGCATTGAGACTTGTCTGGTCATCTATCCAATATGGCTGGTAGTGCATTGAGACTTGTCTGGTCATCTATCCAATATGGCTGGTAGTGCATTGAGACTTGTCTGGTCATCTATCCAATATGGCTGGTAGTGCATTGAGACTTGTCTGGTCATCTATCCAATATGGCTGGTAGTGCATTGAGACTTGTCTGGTCATCTATCCAATATGGCTGGTAGTGCATTGAGACTTGCCTGGTCATCTATCCAATATGGCTGGTAGTGCATTGAGACTTGCCTGGTCATCTATCCAATATGGCTGGTAGTGCATTGAGACTTGTCTGCTCATCTATCCAATATGGCTGGTAGTGCATTGAGACTTGCCTGGTCATCTAAATATGGCTGGTAGTGCATTGAATTGTTTCATCTATCCAATATGGCTGGTAGTGCATTGAGACTTTATGGTCATCTATACTGAAAGGAAAATAATAAATGGATATGTGCATTGAGACTAAACAAAATCAGATCTATCCAATGTGGCTTTAGTGCATTGAACTTGCCTGGTCATCTATCCAATATGGCTGGTAGTGCATTGAGACTTGTCTGCTCATCTATTCTGGAAGAAAGCTCAAAGGCACTACAGGTAAATCAAATTTAGACTGAATGGTTTAACATAGGAAGATCCATTTATTCACCAATACTGAAAGGTAAATCAATTTAAACTGAATTGCTTTACATAACCGTCTCCCAAACACTACAGGTAGATCACATTTAAACTGAATGGCTTTACATATGAAGAGCCCAGTCTTCCAAACACTACAGGTAGATCACATTTAAACTGAATGGCTTTACATAGGAAGAGCCCCGTCTCCCAAACACTACAGGTAGATCACATTTAAACTGAATGGCTTTACATAGGAAGAGCCCCGTCTCCCAAACACTACAGGTAGATCACATTTAAACTGAATGGCTTTACATAGGAAGAGCCCCGTCTCCCAAACACTACGACAATCATTTGTCGTCCCACAAAGTATGAAAGATTTTACAACACAAAAGATGCTGACGTCAAGGACAATGTCTGGAAACCTTTAGATATTATTATTATTATTATAGATAGTAATGTGACTTAGTTTATCTGACATCTACATGACCTGTACCATTTACATCCGTTTTAGAACCTCCTGAAGGCACCGTCTCTGATAAGCAGTACTGTTGGCACGAGAGCAAAGCTTGGTCAACGGGATAACACTTCATGTCATAACAAATGAAGGGGAGTTTGTGATTTTGCAAACAGCTGAAATAACCCCACTAAAGAATGAGGTGTGTGTGTTCCTTCCAGCCTCCTCCATCCCTCTCTCATGCCTCTCTCCTCTCGGGGAAGATGTTATAGCCCAGCTCCACCATGGCTCCCAGCAACAAGCACCATAGAGGAATACACACAAAGGTGAGCTTGATATGGGTAAGCTTCTCCAGCCGGGCGCACAGCGTCAGACAGAAGCCCAGCTTCAGCAGCATGGACGCCAGGTACCAGGCCTTCTTCTTCAGGTCCTGGGAGCCGTTACGAGGGTCGTGTCCCGCTTTACACCTGGCGACCATCTTGACGAGTAACATGAGGAGGAGGATGCCGTCGAAGACCCATACGGGTAGAAAGGTGAGGAACCAGTTCCAGTGGACTTTGCCATCTAGTTTGAGGACGAGCATGATGAGGAAGGCCAGGGTGAAGATCCAGGTGAGGAGGACTCTCTGAGCGAGAGACATGGTGGCCCCACAGGTACACCGGTAGTACACCTACAGTGGAAATACAGGTTGCTGGCCCCTGGGAAGAAAGGGTCAGAGAGAATAGAGCCATGATGCACCTTTATTGTGCATTCAAACGGCACACGAGTTAACTAGCTGTCTAGATACAGTCAGACACACACATTTACAATGTCACTAATGACAAGTTATTCTGCGAGGCCGAAGAATAACTAGAACGTTATTTGACCACAGCTGCAGCTAGTTGCACCTAAACGTTACTTAGAAATATCATATAGCAAACTAACTAGCATTAGTCATTTTTTAATAGAAATGTTTAGCTAATAAGCTAACATTATTTGCAAGACAGATAAACACATTTACATTTTCAGAATGGCTAGTGAGCTCGCTAAAGTTAACTGGCGTTTGCTAAAATTGCTGACGTTAGTTATTCTAGCAAACAACGCGTTGCAGCAACCTACCTGATGTTGTGTTTAGTGATGATCAGAGTTTCTGTCTCCGTATCCACCGTTAAATAATTTTCGATAATCCATCATCAATATTAGCTACATGACCGTTCATAAATATTAGCTAGTTTGAACCGCTGATTTCTGATTTATTCCCTTTACTTGCACGCAAGGTAAGATCCCGCCCAACATGAATACCTATTGGTTATTGATAAAATGATCGTTCCAACTATTGGACCAATGTAATGTCAATCACAATATCCTGTATTTGAGGATACAGGGCCTTTACCGTAAAGTTCCTAAAGAATATCCCCAGCAGATTTAATAAATAAATGACAGCAACACAACGCAGAGCTGCGGTTAGTTTCAGACTGTACTTGTATTTGTGAGAGGTATTGTGACATGTTGAATGCACCGAGCTGTCGGTTTAAACTACTGGCACACAGCTCGGACACCCATACATACCCCACAAGACAAGCCACAAGAGGTCTTTTCACAGTCCCCAAGTCCAGAACAGACTATGGGAGGCACACAGTACTACATAGAGCCATAACTACATGGAACTCTATTCCACATCAAGTAACTCATGCCAGAAGTAAAATGAGATAACAAATCAAATTCCTTATGGAACAGCAGGTACTGTGAAGCAACACAAACATAGACACATGCATGCAAACACATGCAGATGATGCAATCTCTATTGTGCTCCACATTGTTCTTTCCCACCTGGACAAAAGGAACACCTATGTGAGAATGCTATTCATTGACTGCAGCTCAGCATTCAACACCATAGTGCCCTCAAAACTCATCACTAAGCCAGGGATCCTGGGACTAAACACCTCCCTCTGCAACTGGATCTTGGACTTCCTGACGGGCCGCCCCCAGGTGGTAAGGGTAGGTAACAACACTTCCGCCACGCTGATCCTCAACATGGGGGCCCCTCAGGGGTTCGTGCTCAGTCCCCTCCTGTACTCCCTGTTCACTCATGACTGCACGGTCAGGCATGACTCCAACACCAACATTAAGTTTGTTGCTGACACAACAGTGCCTGATCACCAACAACCATGAGACAGCACATAGGGAGGAGGTCAGAGACCTGGCCGGGTGGTGCCAGGACAACAATCTCTCCCTCAATGTGATCAAGACCAAGGAGATGATTGTGGACTACAGGAAAAGGAGGTCCGAGCACCTCCCCATTCTCATCGATGGGGCTGTAGTGGAGCAGGTTGAGAGCTTCAAGTACGTGGGGGCCACATCACCAACAAACTAACATGGTCCAAGCACATCAAGACAGTCGTGAAGAGGACACATCACCAACAAACTAACATGGTCCAAGCACATCAAGACAGTCGTGAAGAGGACACATCACCAACAAACTAACATGGTCCATGCACATCAAGACAGTCGTGAAGAGGACACATCACCAACAAACTAACATGGTCCAAGCACATCAAGACAGTCGTGAAGAGGACACATCACCAACAAACTAACATGGTCCATGCACATCAAGACAGTCGTGAAGAGGACACATCACCAACAAACTAACATGGTCCAAGCACATCAAGACAGTCGTGAAGAGGACACATCACCAACAAACTAACATGGTCCAAGCACATCAAGACAGTCGTGAAGAGGACACATCACCAACAAACTAACATGGTCCATGCACATCAAGACAGTCGTGAAGAGGGCACGACAAAACATATTTCCCCTTAGGACACTGAAAAGATTTGGCACAGTCCTCAGATCCTCAAAAGGTTTTACAGAGGGTAGTGCGTACGGCCCAGTACATCACTGGGGCCAAGCTTCTTGCCATCCAGGACCTCTATATCAGGCGTTGTCAGAGGAAGGCCCTAAAAATTATCAAAGACTCCGGCCACCCTGGTCATAGACTGTTCTCTGTGCTACGACATGGCAAGTGGTACCGGAGCGCCAAGTCCTAGGTCCAAGAGGCTTCTAAACAGCTTCTACCCCCAAGCCATAAGACTCACGACCAGCTAATCAAATGGCCACCCAGACTACTTGTGTTGCCCCCCCCCCTCGCTGCTGCTACTCTCTGTTATTATCTATACATAGACACTTTAATAACTCTACCTACCTCTACATAATTACCTCAATTACCTCGACACCGGTGCCGGTACCTCCTGTATATAGCCCCACTATTGATATGTACTGGTACCTCCTGTATATAGCCCCACTATTGATATGTACTGGTACCTCCTGTATATAGCCCCACTATTGATATGTACTGGTACCTCCTGTATATAGCCCCACTATTGATATGTACTGGTACCTCCTGTATATAGCCCCACTATTGATATGTACTAGTACCTCCTGTATATAGCCCCACTATTGATATGTACTGGTACCTCCTGTATATAGCCCCACTATTGATATGTACTGGTACCTCCTGTATATAGCCCCACTATTGATATGTACTGGCACCTCCTGTATATAGCCCCACTATTGATATGTACTAGTACCTCCTGTATATAGCCCCACTACTGATATGTACTGGTACCTCCTGTATATAGCCCCACTATTGATATGTACTAGTACCTCCTGTATATAGCCCCACTATTGATATGTACTGGTACCTCCTGTATATAGCCCCACTATTGATATGTACTGGTACCTCCTGTATTGATATGTACCCCTCCTGTATATAGCCCCACTATTGATATGTACTGGTACCTCCTGTATATAGCCCCACTATTGATATGTACTAGTACCTCCTGTATATAGCCCCACTACTGATATGTACTGGTACCTCCTGTATATAGCCCCACTATTGATATGTACTGGTACCTCCTGTATATAGCCCCACTATTGATATGTACTGGTACCTCCTGTATATAGCCCCACTATTGATATGTACTGGTACCTCCTGTATATAGCCCCACTATTGATATGTACTGGTACCTCCTGTATATAGCCCCACTATTGATATGTACTGGTACCTCCTGTATATAGCCCCACTACTGATATGTACTGGTACATCCTGTATATAGCCCCACTACTGATATGTACTGGTACATCCTGTATATAGCCCCACTATTGATATGTACTGGTACCTCCTGTATATAGCCCCACTACTGATATGTACTGGTACATCCTGTATATAGCCCCACTATTGATATGTACTGGTACCTCCTGTATATAGCCCCACTATTGATATGTACTGGTACCTCCTGTATATAGCCCCACTATTGATATGTACTGGTACCTCCTGTATATAGCCCCACTATTGATATGTACTGGTACATCCTGTATATAGCCCCACTATTGATATGTACTGGTACCTCCTGTATATAGCCCCACTATTGATATGTACTGGTACCTCCTGTATATAGCCCCTACTACCTCCTGTATATAGCCCCACTACTGATATGTACTGGTACCTCCTGTATATAGCCCCACTATTGATATGTACTAGTAACTCCTGTATATAGCCCCACTATTGATATGTACTAGTACCTCCTGTATATAGCCCCACTACTGATATGTACTGGTACCTCCTGTATATAGCCCCACTAATGTTATTTACTGCTGATTTTTAATTATTTGTTATTCTTATCTCTTACTTTTTTCTATTTTCTTAAAACTGCATTGTTGGTTAAGGGCTTGTTAGTAAGCATTTCACTGTAAGGTCTACTACACCTGTTGTATTCAGCATTTCACTGTAAGGTCTACTACACCTGTTGTATTCAGCATTTCACTGTAAGGTCTACTACACCTGTTGTATTCAGCATTTCACTGTAAGGTCTACTACACCTGTTGTATTCAGCATTTCACTGTAAGGTCTACTACACCTGTTGTATTCAGCATTTCACTGTAAGGTCTACTACACCTGTTGTATTCAGCATTTCACTGTAAGGTCTACTACACCTGTTGTATTCAGCATTTCACTGTAAAGTCTACTACACCTGTTGTATTCAGCATTTCACTGTAAGGTCTACTACACCTGTTGTATTCAGCAGTTCACTGTAAGGTCTACTACACCTGTTGTATTCAGCATTTCACTGTAAGGTCTACTACACCTGTTGTATTCAGCATTTCACTGTAAGGTCTACTACACCTGTTGTATTCAGCAGTTCACTGTAAGGTCTACTACACCTGTTGTATTCAGTAGTTCATTTCACTGTAAGGTCTACTACACCTGTTGTATTCAGCAGTTCACTGTAAGGTCTACTACACCTGTTGTATTCA
Organism: Oncorhynchus gorbuscha; assembly: GCF_021184085.1. Lineage (NCBI taxonomy): Eukaryota > Metazoa > Chordata > Actinopteri > Salmoniformes > Salmonidae > Oncorhynchus > Oncorhynchus gorbuscha. Next base: position 23,817 of record NW_025747432.1, on the reverse strand, counting down.
GCACTTCAGGTCTGTAAGGTCTACTACACCTGTTGTATTCAGCAGTTCACTTTCACTGTAAGGTCTACTACACCTGTTGTATTCAGCATTTCACTGTAAGGTCTACTACACCTGTTGTATTCAGCAGTTCACTGTAAGGTCTACTACACCTGTTGTATTCAGTAGTTCACTGTAAGGTCTACTACACCTGTTGTATTCAGCATTTCACTGTAAGATCTACTACACCTGTTGTATTCAGCAGTTCACTGTTGTATTCAGGTCTACTACACCCTGTTGTATTCAGCAGTTCACTGTAAGGTCTACTACACCTGTTGTATTCAGCAGTTCACTGTAAGGTCTACTACACCTGTTGTATTCAGCAGTTCACTGTATTCAGGTCTACTACACCTGTTGTATTCAGCAGTTCACTGTAAGGTCTACTACACCTGTTGTATTCAGCAGTTCACTGTAAGGTCTACTACACCTGTTGTATTCAGCAGTTCACTGTAAGGTCTACTACACCTGTTGTATTCAGCAGTTCACTGTAAGGTCTACTACACCTGTTGTATTCAGCAGTTCACTGTAAGGTCTACTACACCTGTTGTATTCAGCAGTTCACTGTAAGGTCTACTACACCTGTTGTATTCAGCAGTTCACTGTAAGGTCTACTACACCTGTTGTATTCAGCAGTTCACTGTAAGGTCTACTACACCTGTTGTATTCAGCAGTTCATTGTAAGGTCTACTACACCTGTTGTATTCAGCAGTTCACTGTAAGGTCTACTACACATGTTGTATTCGGTGCACGTGACAAATACATTTTGATTTGAGATGATACGCACTATATACACACATGTACACATGTATTTTGTGTTATAGATATGTGGTAGTAGAGGAGAGGCCTGAAAGCACAAACTTAATATGTTGTGAAATCTGCATTGTAATGTTGCCTTCATTTAGTTGGACCCCGGGAAGAGTAGCTGCTGCCTTGGCTTAATAAATACATAAATACAAAAATACAAATACCGACATTTCAGCTATACCACCACTAGAGGTCAGTAAAGCTCTATGAAGTTTTTTTTGTTTTTGTGTGGTAGTAACTATAACTTAGACTGGTTGCCAGTCGCTAACATTCCACTCCTTTGGAGGTTCTTCGGTACATGACCTCATTACTGATTCATGTGTTGGTCTTTTATGACCATGTTTTTCTTTCTGCTGGCATTTTGTATTTATATTTTGAGGTGTGTAATTCTTTGTGATGTATGTAATTTAGAGCTCATCTGTAAACGAAACCTTGGTCTTGTTATGACTCCCTGATAAAATAAAGGTGAAATAAATCAAATAAATGACATGGTGCTTGTTCTACAAGGAGTGGAATGTTAGTTAAAAAAGACTGTCAACCAGGTAACTATAACTCACCACCAGAGGACACTCAGGAAAGTCTCATCATGTCAAATAATGAGGCACTATAAGGAAATGACACTGTATACACTCACATCTTTATCTTTATTGTTGTTATCTAAGTAAAATGAACGTAATTGTGCGTTTAAATGGGCAATGCGTGTCGTCCATGATGTGTAACAGAAGCTGAGAATGATGCTTGACTGATAGGATACATGGTTGGCCATAAACTAGGTTGCGCACATACACCGTTCACGTCGGCTTGATGCAAGACAAGCTGGATGTATTTATACAGTAAACGGATTGGAGGTCAGGGAGAGAAAGGGAAAATAGATCACATCAAAATCAGCGAAACTGTGAATCGAAGACTGTCTTATAGATCACGTCCTAATATTCATAATATCCCGGTCTGCAGCAACCGGAGTCAACGAGGTAAGAAACGAGACGTGCATTATTTTCAGTTGATTGCATTTCACCAGCCAGCTATTTTGAGTCACCAATGCTAAACGTGAGCTAGCGGATTTGAGCATTGTTTGAAAACACTAAATCATCCAGATAGCTAGCTAATTATTGTATCGATTGACAGATTACAAAAGTATGTAATGATTTAGAAACGCATGCCAGGATCCGTAACGTTTAGAATGTGATCCACTTGAGCCCAAAGAGTGGAGACTGGAGAGAAAGAGTTTGAGTGAGAGAATTGACACAGATTTAGAAAGTCTGTTAGTAACACATGTTTAGCGAACCAGACAGACCCATGGATGTCTCGCCTCAATGAACAACTGGCTGCATCTGAGATTGGGCCCAGCTGAGATCAGATGTTCACCCCCTCCAGGGCCTTCAATATGCATGACTGTCTCCCCTCCTCTACCGTCCGACCCCCCCTACACAGCTCAATACAGCCAGCTAGTCATCAGTCCCATTGCAGTAATGCCCATGGCACGACACACACAGCTAGCTCATAATACAGTAATAGAATTGTGTTACTAAGATGTTTATCATCACTTCATCTAGTTTGCTCGGTGCCTTTTCAAGTATTGGGGACAAAGTCACTGACCAGGTTACACATTATTTGGATAGTCCATCTGTAGATGGTTTACAGATGGTCATTACTATCAACAAACTATCTGTTGATAAGCATCTGCTTGCGATGGTTTAGAATAAGGGTTAAGGTTAGGTTTAGAATAAGGGTTAGGTTTAGAATAAGGGTTAGGTTTAGAATAAGGGTTAGGTTTAGGATCAGGGTTAGGTTTAGGATCAGGGTTAGGTTTAGGATCAGGGTTAGGTTTAGGATCAGGGTTAGGTTTAGGATCAGGGTTAGGTTTAGGATCAGGGTTAGGTTTAGGATCAGGGTTAGGTTTAGGATCAGGGTTAGGTTTAGGATCAGGGTTAGGTTTAGGATCAGGGTTAGGTTTAGGATCAGGGTTAGGTTTAGGATCAGGGTTAGGGTTAGGTTTAGAATAAGGGTTAGGTTTAGGATCAGGGTTAGGTTTAGAATTAGGGTTAGGGTTAGGTTTAGGGTTAGGTTTAGGATTAGGGTTAGGTTTAGGATTAGGTTTAGAATAAGGGTTAGGTTTAGAATAAGGGTTAGGTTTAGAATAAGGGTTAGGTTTAGGATTAGGGTTAGGTTTAGAATAAGGGTTAGGTTTAGGATTAGGGTTAGGTTTAGAATAAGGGTTAGGTTTAGGATTAGGGTTAGGTTTAGAATAAGGGTTAGGTTTAGGATCAGGGTTATGGTTAGGTTTAGAATAAGGGTTAAGTTCAGGTTTAGTAGATAGTTAGTTTAAATGTTACTGATAGCCATTAGAGCATATACAGATGGACAATCCAAAGACAGGGTTACCGAAGACCAATTAGTGGGAAAAATATCATAATTGGTTTGCCTGTGTGAACGCAGCCATATAGATACAGTCAATCAAGTGGAAGGAGCCAGTTGACGAACAGGATGTGCCACTGGCTATTTGCATAGCCAACACCAACTCTTCATCATGTTGACAAATGCAGATCTGTAGTAGAGACAAATCACCACAGACACTGTGGACTAACAATAGACATTCTGTGTACATCCACACTGGTGGGTCCTTGTTAGGTGATGATGACTAACGTTATAGTGATGTATTTGGGGTAGTCTAGTAGTACATTGGTAGGTCCCAGATCTGTTGTCTCTTCTATAGCCTGGTCCCAGACCTGTTGTCTCCTTCTATAGCCTGGTCCCAGACCTGTTGTCTCCTTCTATAGCCTAGTAGTACATTGGTAGGTCCCAGATCTGTTGTCTCTTCTGTAGCCTGGTTCCAGACCTGTTGTCTCCTTCTGTAGCCTGGTTCCAGATCTGTTGTCTCCTTCTATAGCCTGGTTCCAGACCTGTTGTCTCCTTCTGTAGCCTGGTTCCAGATCTGTTGTCTCCTTCTATAGCCTGGTTCCAGATCTGTTGTCTCCTATAGCCTGGTCCCAGATCTGTTGTCTCTTCTGTAGCCTGGTTCCAGACCTGTTGTCTCCTTCTATAGCCTGGTCCCAGACCTGTTGTCTCCTTCTATAGCCTGGTCCCAGATCTGTTGTCTCCTTCTATAGCCTGGTCCCAGATCTGTTGTCTCCTTCTATAGCCTAGTAGTACATTGGTAGGTTCCAGATCTGTTGTCTCCTTCTATAGCCTGGTTCCAGATCTGTTGTCTCCTTCTATAGCCTGGTCCCAGATCTGTTGTCTCCTTCTATAGCCTAGTAGTACATTGGTAGGTTCCAGATCTGTTGTCTTCTTCTATAGCCTAGTAGTACATTGGTAGGTTCCAGATCTGTTGTCTCCTTCTATAGCCTGGTCCCAGACCTGTTGTCTCCTTCTATAGCCTGGTCCCAGATCTGTTGTCTCCTTCTATAGCCCGGTCCCAGATCTGTTGTCTCCTTCTATAGCCTGGTCCCAGATCTGTTGTCTCCTTCTATAGCCTGGTCCCTGAACTTTTTTTCATATTATTTTGGGTGTAGGCTAGTGGGTCTATCTAGCTGCTCATAACTATATAATAATTTATACCATGTAGAGGAAGCCTAATGTGGAGCAGGCCTGACGCAGGGGAGGCCTAATGTGGAGCAGGCCTGACGCAGGGGAGGCCTAATGTGGAGCAGGCCTGACGCAGGGGAGGCCTAATGTGGAGCAGGCCTGGCGCGGGGGAGGCCTGGCGCGGGGGAGGCCTGGCGCGTGGGATACTTTTATCTAAAGTGACTTACAGTTGTACGTGCATACATTTTACGTATGGGTGGTCCTGGGAATCAAATTCACTACTAGAGGTCGACTGATTAATTAGAGCCGATTTCAGGTTTTCATATCAATTGGTAATTGACATTTTTGGATGCCGAATATGGCTGATGATATTGCACTCCACGAGGAGACTGTGTGGCAGGTTGATGATAATGACTAAAGTATTCCACCCTGAAACCATATAATTGTATGAATTGTGTCAGAGTCGTAATCCAATAATGTGTGTGACTAGACTTTTTAAAGACTATGCCATTGTGTTACTATTTTGCAATATGAGCAGGGTATAGTTGAGACATTCAAGGACAACTGAACTGTCGACTTGTGATAACAGTGAAACTAATAACTGGAAAGAGGCCTCCCCACCCTAGGGAGGAGAGCAACTGTTAGAAACGGCTTGCAGAAGATGACTCATGTTAAAAGGAACCACCAGCTTTCATATGTTCTCATGTTCTGAGCAAGGAACTTAAACGTTAGCTTTTTTTACATAGCACATATTGCACTTTTACTTCCTTCTCCAACACTTTGTTTTTGCATTATTTAAACCAAATTGAACACGTTTCATTATTTTATTTGAGGCAACATTTTATTGATGTATTATATTAAGTTAACATAAAGATGTTCATTGTTAATTCAGTATTGTAATAGTCATTATTAAAAATATATTTATAAAAGTCGGCAGATTAATCGGTATCGTCTTTTTTTGGTCCTCCAATAACCGGTCGACCTCTATTCACTACCCTGATGTTACAAGCTCCATGCTGTTCTCCGTGAGTGACTACACTACAGTTAATTGATTGAATCTAGAGCATGTAGGGCCTGTCTAGTATCTTCAGCCTCATGCCAGACCTCTCCCTTCAGTCCTTTGTGCTTCCTCTCTCAACCGTGTCTGTCTCTGTTCCTACACGATAAGGGGTTTCATATGATGGCACTAGCTTCCTGTAACCTCCTTCCCACTATTGTGTGTGTGTGTGTGTGTGTGTGTGTGTGTGTGTGTGTGTGTGTGTGTGTGTGTGTGTGTGTGTGTGTGTGTGTGTGTGTGTGTGTGTGTGTGTGTGTGTGTGTGTGTGTGTGTGTGTGTGTGTGTGTGTGTGTGTGTGTGTGCCTCTGTACATGTGTGTGTGTGTGTGTGTGTCACGATAAGGTCTCCCCCTATGAGGTGTACATTGTACGTACGGTGTCTCTACAACGTCTCCTCTACACTGTGTTCTCCTGGTCTACAGACTTCTCTGCCCAGTGTACCAGTGTCTCTACACTGTGTTCTCCTTGTCTACAGACCTCTGCCCAGTGTACCACTGTCTCTACACTGTGTTCTCCTTGTCTACAGACCTCTCTGCCCAGTGTACCACTGTCTCTACACTGTGTTCTCCTGGTCTACAGACCTCTCTGCCCAGTGTACCAGTGTCTCTACAACGTCTCCTCTTGGTCTACAGACCTCTCTGCCCAGTGTACCAGTGTCTCTACAACGTCTCCTCTTGGTCTACAGACCTCTCTGCCCAGTGTACCAGTGTCTCCTCTTGGTCTACATACCTCTCTGCTCAGTGTACCAGTGTCTCGTCTAGGTCTACAGACCTCTCTGCCCAGTGTACCAGTGTCTCTACAACGTCTCCTCTAGGTCTACAGACACCTCAGCCCAGTGTACCACTGTCCCGTCTAGGTCTACAGACCTCTCTGCTCAGTGTACCAGTGTCTCGTCTAGGTCTACAGACCTCTCTGCCCAGTGTACCAGTGTCTCGTCTAGGTCTACAGACCTCTCTGCCCAGTGTACCAGTGTCTCGTCTAGGTCTACAGACCTCTCTGCCCAGTGTACCAGTGTCTCGCCTAGGTCTACAGACCTCTCTGCCCAGTGTACCAGTGTCTCCTCTAGGTCTACAGACCTCTCTGCCCAGTGTACCAGTGTCTCCTCTAGGTCTACAGACCTCTCTGCCCAGTGTACCAGTGTCTCCTCTAGGTCTACAGACCTCTCTGCCCAGTGTACCAGTGTCTCGCCTAGGTCTACAGACCTCTCTGCCCAGTGTACCAGTGTCTCCTCTAGGTCTACAGACCTCTCTGCCCAGTGTACCAGTGTCTCCTCTAGGTCTACAGACCTCTCTGCCCAGTGTACCAGTGTCTCCTCTAGGTCTACAGACCTCTCTGCCCAGTGTCTCGTCTAGGTCTACAGACCTCTCTGCCCAGTGTACCAGTGTCTCCTCTAGGTCTACAGACCTCTCTGCCCAGTGTACCAGTGTCTCCTCTAGGTCTACAGACCTCTCTGCCCAGTGTCTCGTCTAGGTCTACAGACCTCTCTGCCCAGTGTACCAGCAGTATGGTGTAACTTCATCTGAATTACATATTCATTTGAGTCTGTCAGACCTTGTGTGTGGATTTGCATGTGCATTCGTCCATTGTAGTTGGACTGGAAGCTCCTTCCTGTCAGGGTTTAGGCTGCACCACACAGCTGTGTTGGTTTGGGCTGCTGTAAAGGCCACAGCATCGGTAGGTCACAGTCTCTCTTCTCCCACAGAGGGCTGGCCCCTGTCTAAACTACTAATGTACTGGAACCGTTATGGTGTGAGGAGACGGGTGACTTCACTCACATCCCTCAGTTCAATGTGTATGACTGTGTCTGATGAAAATCGGTTGGATGAGTGAAGGCTATTCTGAGTGTGACTGACTGTTTTACCCATGTCTGGCTAGCTGTCTGTCTTTCTGGCTGGCCTGATGTCTTTCTGGCCTGATGTCTGTCTGTCTTTCTGGCCTGATGTCTGTCTGTCTTTCTGGCCTGATGTCTGTCTGTCTTTCTGGCCTGATGTCTTTCTGGCCTGATGTCTGTCTTTCTGGCTGGCCTGATGTCTGTCTTTCTGGCTGGCCTGATGTCTGTCTTTCTGGCTGGCCTGATGTCTTTCTGGCTAGCTGTCTGTCTTTCTGGCTGGCCTGATGTCTTTCTGGCTAGCTGTCTGTCTGTCTTTCTGGCTGTCTTTCTTTCTGGCTGGCTGGATTGATGTCTTTCTGGCTGTCTGTCCAGCTCACAGCCAATAGTGTTTGATAATTCTGTCTGTCTTTCAGTAGCTAGAGAAGCCAAGGCACTCGTACTAGACTGTTGACAGTGGTCTACTGTATTCTGGCCAACCCATTGACGGACTCTCAGCAGACTATCAATGACCAGCGAATTGCTGTCTTGTTAGTCTATAAAACATCTATTATCATCCACATTGACCAAACTAAGGCTGTTGGTCATGTTGCTGTAGACCATGTTGTGTGTGTTGTCTTGAAGAGACCAGTAACTATAGAGGGGATGGCTGACAACGTCATGAAAACGATGTGCGTTGCGTCGAGGGGGCAGCAGTCTGTGTAATGTTATGATCCTGGACGGTCACATAGCAACAATGACAAGAAGCTGCCATGTTGGGAATCCTAGGCTGCTCGTTTAGTCTCATTGTGTCTTGACTCCATGTCTTGTTTTGACTCTTGTCATGTCAATGCTAATGGGGATAAAATTAGCTAGCTAGCTAATCAACAACTATAACGATGCATTTAAGAGACAACAAGTGCTCATTGTGCGAATGTATATATAGTTTCCATGTTGTGAACAATCCTTTGTTCCTCAGCCAACCCTGCTGGGTCTGTTCCACGTTGATCTCGCATCGTTTTGTTCCTCAGCCAACCCTGCTGGGTCTGTTCCACGGTTGATCTGGCATCGTTTTGTTCCTCAGCCAACCCTGCTGGGTCTGTTTCACGGTTGATCTGGCATCGTTTTGTTCCTCAGCCAACCCTGCTGGGTCTGTTCCACGGTTGATCTGGCATCGTTTTGTTCCTCAGCCAACCCTGCTGGGTCTGTTTCACGTTGATCTGGCATCGTTTTGTTCCTCAGCCAACCCTGCTGGGTCTGTTCCACGGTTGATCTGGCATCGTTTTGTTCCTCAGCCAACCCTGCTGGGTCTGTTCCACGGTTGATCTCGCATCGTTTTGTTCCTCAGCCAACCCTGCTGGGTCTGTTCCACGGTTGATCTGGCATCGTTTTGTTCCTCAGCCAACCCTGCTGGGTCTGTTTCACGGTTGATCTGGCATCGTTTTGTTCCTCAGCCAACCCTGCTGGGTCTGTTCCACGGTTGATCTGGCATCGTTTTGTTCCTCAGCCAACCCTCCTGGGTCTGTTCCACGGTTGATCTGGCATCGTTTTGTTCCTCAGCCAACCCTCCTGGGTCTGTTCCACGGTTGATCTGGCATCGTCTTTGTTGCTCAACAACCCACCCGTCATTCACTTTTAAATCAATAACACAGAGACAGAAATGTTCTTATCACAATGTAGCCTCTTCATTAGATCTGGATTCATTTCAGATGAAGTCCAGAGTTTTATACTGTGGCTCTAAACAACAGCAGGCACTTTCCTTTTATTTTCACACCTTTGTATTGAAGAGCACATAAAGAGCATGTAGCATACATACACAACATACCTTTGTATTGAAGAGCATGTAGCATACATACACAACATACCTTTGTATTGAAGAGCATGTAGCGTACATACACAACATACCTTTGTATTAAAGAGCATGTAGCATACATACACAACATACCCTTGTATTGAAGAGCATGTAGCATACATACACAACATACCTTTGTATTGAAGAGCATGTAGCATACATACACAACATACCCTTGTATTGAAGAGCACATAAAGAGCATGTAGCATACATACACAACATACCTTTGTATTGAAGAGCATGTAGCATACATACACAACATACCCTTGTATTGAAGAGCACATAAAGAGCATGTAGCATACATACACAACATACCTTTGTATTGAAAAGCACATAAAGAGCATGTATCATACCCACACAACATACCTTTGTATTGAAGAGCATGTAGTATACATACACAACATACCTTTGTATTGAAGAGCATGTTGCATACATACACAACATACCTTTGCTGTCTTTAGGGGCGGCAGGTAGCCTGGTGGTTAGAGGGGGCAGGCAGCCTGGTGGTTAGAGGGGCGGCAGGCAGCCTAGCCTGGTGGTTAGAGGGGCGGCAGGCAGCCTAGCCTGGTGGTTAGAGGTGCGGCAGGCAGCCTAGCCTGGTGGTTAGAGGTGCGGCAGGCAGCCTAGCCTGGTGGTTAGAGGTGCGGCAGGCAGCCTAGCCTGGTGGTTAGAGGTGCGGCAGGCAGCCTAGCCTGGTGGTTAGAGGTGCGGCAGGCAGCCTAGCCTGGTGGTTAGAGGGGCGGCAGGCAGCCTAGCCTGGTGGTTAGAGGTGCGGCAGGCAGCCTAGCCTGGTGGTTAGAGGGGCGGCAGGCAGCCTAGCCTGGTGGTTAGAGGGGCGGCAGGCAGCCTAGCCTGGTGGTTAGAGGGGCGGCAGGCAGCCTAGCCTGGTGGTTAGAGGGGCGGCAGGCAGCCTAGCCTGGTGGTTAGAGAGCATGTAGCATACATACACACCATACCTTTGTATTAATTATGGGTCTGGTTGAGTAATAATACCTAGGAGGAGATGATATGGGCCTGGTTGAGTAATAATACCTAGGAGGAGATGATATGGGCCTGGTTGAGTAATAATACCTAGGAGGAGATGATATGGGTCTGGTTGAGTAATAATACCTAGGAGGAGATGATATGGGTCTGGTTGAGTAATAATACCTAGGAGGAGATGATATGGGTCTGGTTGAGTAATAATACCTAGGAGGAGATGATATGGGTCTGGTTGAGTAATAATACCTAGGAGGAGATGATATGGGTCTGGTTGAGTAATAATACCTAGGAGGAGATGATATGGGTCTGGTTGAATAATAATACCTAGGAGGAGATGATATGGGTCTGGTTGAATAATAATACCTAGGAGGAGATGATATGGGTCTGGTTGAGTAATAATACCTAGGAGGAGATGACATGGGTCTGGTTGAGTAATAATACCTAGGAGGAGATGACATGGGTCTGGTTGAGTAATAATACCTAGGAGGAGATGACATGGGTCTGGTTGAATAATAATACCTAGGAGGAGATGATATGGGTCTGGTTGAGTAATAATACCTAGGAGGAGATGATATGGGTCTGGTTGAGTAATAATACCTAGGAGGAGATGATATGGGTCTGGTTGAGTAATAATACCTAGGAGGAGATGATATGGGTCTGGTTGAGTAATAATACCTAGGAGGAGATGATATGGGTCTGGTTGAGTAATAATACCTAGGAGGAGATGATATGGGTCTGGTTGAGTAATAATACCTAGGAGGAGATGATATGGGTCTGGTTGAGTAATAATACCTAGGAGGAGATGATATGGGTCTGGTTGAGTAATAATACCTAGGAGGAGATGATATGGGTCTGGTTGAATAATAATACCTAGGAGGAGATGATATGGGTCTGGTTGAATAATAATACCTAGGAGGAGATGATATGGGTCTGGTTGAGTAATAATACCTAGGAGGAGATGATATGGGTCTGGTTGAGTAATAATACCTAGGAGGAGATGATATGGGTCTGGTTGAATAATAATACCTAGGAGGAGATGACATGGGTCTGGTTGAATAATAATACCTAGGAGGAGATGACATGGGTCTGGTTGAGTAATAATACCTAGGAGGAGATGACATGGGTCTGGTTGAGTAATAATACCTAGGAGGAGATGACATGGGTCTGGTTGAGTAATAATACCTAGGAGGAGATGATATGGGTCTGGTTGAGTAATAATACCTAGGAGGAGATGATATGGGTCTGGTTGAGTAATAATACCTAGGAGGAGATGATATGGGTCTGGTTGAGTAATAATACCTAGGAGGAGATGATATGGGTCTGGTTGAGTAATAATACCTAGGAGGAGATGATATGGGTCTGGTTGAGTAATAATACCTAGGAGGAGATGATATGGGTCTGGTTGAATAATAATACCTAGGAGGAGATGATATGGGTCTGGTTGAGTAATAATACCTAGGAGGAGATGATATGGGTCTGGTTGAGTAATAATACCTAGGAGGAGATGATATGGGTCTGGTTGAATAATAATACCTAGGAGGAGATGATATGGGTCTGGTTGAATAATAATACCTAGGAGGAGATGATATGGGTCTGGTTGAGTAATAATACCTAGGAGGAGATGATATGGGTCTGGTTGAGTAATAATACCTAGGAGGAGATGATATGGGTCTGGTTGAATAATAATACCTAGGAGGAGATGACATGGGTCTGGTTGAGAGGGAGAGGGAGATTGGATGTGTAGCGCGACGCTGAAGGAGGGAGATTGGATGTGTAGCGCGACGCTGAAGGAGGGAGGTTGGCAGTGGGCTGACAAAGAGGAGGAGAAACAGGAGTTGGCTTCTGTTTGACACCAGTCAGTTTCTGAGGTGTGAACCAGTAAATCATATTTTGTATATTTGCTGCCCAGTAATAATGTATAAAGTTAGGAAGGGCTAGTCCTCCGTGTGTTCTATCTCTCTGGAGGAATGCTTTAGGTATTCTGGATTCACACCTCCCCATAGAGAAAAGACATCAGCTTATCCACTGAAGTGAGAAAAGACATCAGCTTATCCACTGAAGTGAGAAAAGACATCAGCTTATCCACTGAAGTGAAAAAGACATCAGCTTATCCACTGAAGTGAAACAAGACATCAGCTTATCCACTGAAGTGAAACAAGACATCAGCTTATCCACCGAAGTGAAACAAGACATCAGCTTATCCACCGAAGTGAAAAAAGACATCAGCTTATCCACTGAAGTGAAAAAAGACATCAGCTTATCCACTGAAGTGAAAAAGACTTTGGTAAAAAAAAAGAGGGAGACATTGGAACAAGTACAGAAATGCTTAATTAATAGGAAAGCATTCACTTTTTTGAGAAATTCAATTTATAGCCCGAAAACACACCAAACCTACGCAGCTCGTCCACTACCTCTGGGACACGCGCTACGGGGTCGGAGATGTATGCAGATGACTTGTTTTTATACAAGGAAACTTTGTTCCAGTCTGTAGATACCATGTATTGAGGGTATGGACTTTGGCTTAATAGAAAGGGGTTCTATCGCCAGGGCAAATAACAGAGGTGACATTGGACATCCCTGGCATGGGGCCCATGATAATGGCAAATACTGTGAACAAAGTTTGTTTGTAAGTACTGATGCCTGAGTACAACAGTCAGACACAGGAAATGAAGTTTGCACCAAAGCAAAATTTTCCCAGTACAGAGAATAAATATTCCCATTCTACCCTGTCAAATGCCTTCTCCACATCTAAAGAGAGAACCACAGTCCGACGGCGCAGGAGAGTGCATGACGTTAAGCAGACGTGCATGACGTTAAGCAGACGTGCATGACGTTAAGCAGGCGTGCATGACGTTAAGCAGGCGTGCATGACGTTAAGCAGGCGTGCATGACGTTAAGCAGGCGTGCATGACGGTAAGCATGCGTGCATGACGGTAAGCAGGCGTGCATGACGGTAAGCAGGCGTGCATGACGGTAAGCAGGCGTGCATGACGGTAAGCAGGCGTGCATGACGGTAAGCAGGCGTGCATGGCGTTAGGCAGACGTGTATGGCGTTAAGCAGATGTTGAATATTAGAAAAGGAGTGACAGCCCTTAATAAACCTGTCTGGTCCGTCGATATGATGTCTGTTATAGTGGATTCTTTTCGAGAGGCAAGTCGTTCCAACAATATTTTTACATCTTCATTTAAAAGTGAGATCGGTCTGTATGAGCCACTAAAGTGTGATCGACGCCTGTGTCAGGGTTTGGGGTAAAACACCCTGGTCCAGGGAGTTTTCAAACGTTTCAAGCTGGAGGGGTCCAATTTGTCAGAAAAGGTCTTGTAGAGTTGGATTGGGAAGCCGTCTGGGCCAGGGGAACTCCCACGGTGCTGTAATTGAAAAGGTCTTGTAGAGTTGGATTGGGAAGCCGTCTGGGCCAGGGGAACTCCCACGGTGCTGTAATTGAAAAGGTCTTGTAGAGTTGGATTGGGAAGCCGTCTGGGCCAGGGGAACTCCCACGGTGCTGTAATTGAAAAGGTCTTGTAGAGTTGGATTGGGAAGCCGTCTGGGCCAGGGGAACTCCCACGGTGCTGTAATTGAAAAGGTCTTGTAGAGTTGGATTGGGAAGCCGTCTGGGCCAGGGAACTCCCACGGTGCTGTAACTGAAAAGGTCTTGTAGAGTTGGATTGGGAAGCCGTCTGGGCCAGGGGAACTCCCACGGTGCTGTAACTGAAAAGGTCTTGTAGAGTTGGATTGGGAAGCCGTCTGGGCCAGGGGAACTCCCACGGTGCTGTAATTGAAAAGGTCTTGTAGAGTTGGATTGGGAAGCCGTCTGGGCCAGGGGAACTCCCACGGTGCTGTAATTGAAAAGGTCTTGTAGAGTTGGATTGGGAAGCCGTCTGGGCCAGGGGAACTCCCACGGTGCTGTAATTGAAAAGGTCTTGTAGAGTTGGATTGGGAAGCCGTCTGGGCCAGGGGAACTCCCACGGTGCTGTAACTGAAAAGGTCTTGTAGAGTTGGATTGGGAAGCCGTCTGGGCCAGGGGAACTCCCACGGTGCTGTAATTGAAAAGGTCTTGTAGAGTTGGATTGGGAAGCCGTCTGGGCCAGGGGAACTCCCACGGTGCTGTAATTGAAAAGGTCTTGTAGAGTTGGATTGGGAAGCCGTCTGGGCCAGGGGAACTCCCACGGTGCTGTAACTGAAAAGGTCTTGTAGAGTTGGATTGGGAAGCCGTCTGGGCCAGGGGAACTCCCACGGTGCTGTAATTGAAAAGGTCTTGTAGAGTTGGATTGGGAAGCCGTCTGGGCCAGGGGAACTCCCACGGTGCTGTAATTGAAAAGGTCTTGTAGAGTTGGATTGGGAAGCCGTCTGGGCCAGGGGAACAAAGGTTGGTCAGTTTCTTCTCTGTACTAGTGGTAGGAGTTTCCACATGGTCAAGAAAATCATTCAGAATTGAATTGTCTTCAGGTGATTCTGACGTGTAAAGATCTGAATACAATGTTTTGAAGGTATTATTGATTTCAGTAGGATTAACTGTTAACACATTACAATACATTTTTAACAATCAATTTCCTTACTTGAAGGTACATATACAAATTTGTTTGGGATATAATGAATTCCTTGAAATGATATGTTTTGCCTTGGAATAGTTGAGACTACTACTCTCTTCCCATTCCCTAAATCCCCAGTAGCAGGAAGACAGGCTGGGGTGTGGAATATAGACCCGTGTCTGGACGTGTGGAATATAGACCCGTGGAATAGTTGAGACTACTACTCTCTTCCCATTCCCTAAATCCCCAGTACCAGGAAGACAGGCTGGGGTGTGGAATATAGACCCGTGTCTGGACGTGTGGAATATAGACCCGTGGAATAGTTGAGACTACTACTCTCTTCCCATTCCCTAAATCCCCAGTAGCAGGAAGACAGGCTGGGGTGTGGAATATAGACCCGTGTCTGGACGTGTGGAATATAGACCCGTGGAATAGTTGAGACTACTACTCTCTTCCCATTCCCTAAATCCCCAGTACCAGGAAGACAGGCTGGGGTGTGGAATATAGACCCGTGTCTGGACGTGTGGAATATAGACCCGTGGAATAGTTGAGACTACTACTCTCTTCCCATTCCCTAAATCCCCAGTAGCAGGAGTTTAGAAGACAGGCTGGGGTGTGGAATATAACCCGTGTCTGGACATGTGGAATATAGACCCGTGTCTGGACATGTGGAATATAGACCCGTGTCTGGACATGTGGAATATAGACCCGTGTCTGGACATGTGGAATATAGACGTGTCTGGACATGTTATTACTCCGTTTATATTGCTGTTGAACCTCCCAATGTCTTCAATGTCAGAGTAATAATTGAGTTTAGTTGAATCCTGTGAATAGAAATATAATCTACTATAAAGAAAAGACAATGTAAAGGGATATATCACAATATTGACTCTCAGTTTAAAGCCATTGACAAATCCTTCGGTTGTTGAATCCGTGATGCTATGTGATTAAACTGCGCTGCTCATTAATATGATTTAAGGTTAAGGGAGGCCAAGCCAACCCAATTCTTTCAACAGCTGTAGTTTTTTATATAGCCTTCTTATTTTGCCATAAAAGTGTGCCTGTTGCTGCATTTAGGGGGACTAAAGGTTATAGCGGGAATTTTAACAGAAGCATTGAAAACCAATAAAGCAGTCTTGGTAAGATATTACCTCCGGGGGGAGGGCATCCAGCGGTCTGGATCGCAGTCTAATCACACGGGGGAGGGGCATCCAGCGGTCTGGATCGTCAGTGATTTGACTAATCACACGGGGGAGGGGCATCCAGGGCATCCAGCGATTTGACTCTGGGGGATCCAGCGGTCAGTGATTTGACTAATCACACGGGGGGAGGGGCATCCAGGTCTGGATCGACTAATCGGGGGGGAGGCATCCAGTGATTTGACTAATCACACGGGGGAGGGGCATCCAGCGGTCTGGATCGTCAGTGATTTGACTAATCACACGGGGGAGGGGCATCCAGCGGTCTGGATCGTCAGTGATTTGACTAATCACACGGGGGAGGGGCATCCAGCGGTCTGGATAGTCAGTGATTTGACTAATCACACGGGGGGAGGGGCATCCAGTGGTCATCCAGCGGTTTGACTCACACGGATCCAGCGGTCTGGAGTGATTTGACTAATCACACGGGGGGAGGGGCATCCAGCGGTCTGGATCGTCAGTGATTTGACTAATCACACGGGGGGGGGGCATCCAGCGGTCTGGATCGTCAGTGATTTGACTAATCACACGGGGGGAGGGGCATCCAGCGGTCTGGATCCAGCGTCAGTGATTTGACTAATCACACGGGGGGGGGCATCCAGCGGTCTGGATAATCACACGTCAGTGATTTGACTAATCACACGGGGGGGGGCATCCAGCGGTCTGGATTTGACTAATCACACGGGGGGGGGTATCCAGTGATTTGACTAATCACACGGGGGGGGGATTTGACATCCAGCGGTCTGGATTGTCAGTGATTTGACTAATCACACGGGGGGGGCATCCAGCGGTCTGGATTGTCAGTGATTTGACTAATCACACGGTTCCAAAGCATGTCGTTTCCCGTAGTCTGACGTCATTTCAACATCTTGTTTTATTATTTTGGAACTAAGACACAAGAAGAAACTGATCTTTTGTTTTCACATCAGACCAAAGTGGAAGTCAACCAAACCCAATTCTCCGGTCTGAACTGGGACGGCATGTGACTCGTGAATGAGAATAAGGAGTTCTTTGTTGACAACAGAGACTGACCTACTCCTTAAAGAGGGATCTTTGGGATGATGGGAATTTTCTACACATGCCAAGGGCTTTCAAATGTAGGCCACTCACATGATTTAGGTGTGTGTGTGTGTGTGTGTGTGTGTGTGTGTGTGTGTGTGTGTGTGTGTGTGTGTGTGTGTGTGTGTGTGTGTGTGTGTGTGTGTGTGTGTGTGTGTGTGTGTGTGTGTGTGCATCACAATACTCCTTCCTCGTTAGTTTTACAAATCTCTTCAATTATATCTTCTCTATTCACATGTGTGAGGAAGTCCTGTACCATCTCCCTATTGAGCTCTCGTCCCTACCATGACAACAACCACAAGTTGTTAGCCTGTTACACTGTCTCCAAGGTCACCTTCTCTAAGGTCACTTTACTACACTGTCTCCAATGTCACCATCTCCAAGGTCACCTTACTACACTGTCTCCTAGGTCACTGTCTCCTAGGTCACTTTACTACACTGTCTCCAAGGTCACTTTACTACACTGTCTCCAAGGTCACCTTCTCCAAGGTCACCTTACTACACTGTCTCCTAGGTCACTGTCTCCTAGGTCACCTTACTACACTGTCTCCAAGGTCACCTTACTACACTGTCTCCAAGGTCACTTTACTACACTGTCTCCAAGGTCACCGTCTCCAAGGTCACCTTACTACACTGTCTCCAAGGTCACCGTCTCCAAGGTCACCTTACTACACTGTCTCCAAGGTCACCGTCTCCAAGGTCACCTTACTACACTGTCTCCAAGGTCACCGTCTCCACACCTTACTACACTGTCTCCAAGGTCACCGTCTCCAAGGTCACCTTACTACACTGTCTCCAAGGTCACCGTCTCCAAGGTCACCTTACTACACTGTCTCCAAGGTCACCTTACTACACTGTCTCCAAGGTCACCTTACTACACTGTCTCCAAGGTCACCTTACTACACTGTCTCCAAGGTCACCTTACTACACTGTCTCCAAGGTCACCTTACTACACTGTCTCCAAGGTCACCTTACTACACTGTCTCCAAGGTCACCTTACTACACTGTCTCCAAGGTCACCTTACTACACTGTCTCCAAGGTCACCTTACTACACTGTCTCCAAGGTCACCTTACTACACTGTCTCCAAGGTCACCTTACTACACTGTCTCCAAGGTCACCTTACTACACTGTCTCCAAGGTCACCTTACTACACTGTCTCCAAGGTCACCTTACTACACTGTCTCCAAGGTCACCTTACTACACTGTCTCCAAGGTCACCTTACTACACTGTCTCCAAGGTCACCTTACTACACTGTCTCCAAGGTCACCTTACTACACTGTCTCCAAGGTCACCTTACTACACTGTCTCCAAGGTCACCTTACTACACTGTCTCCAAGGTCACCTTACTACACTGTCTCCAAGGTCACCTTACTACACTGTCTCCAAGACATGACCAGCCTTGTTGACCTGATAGCCAGCGAGGTGAGACAAGTGGTCTCACCGACAGCAAACATGCAGAAACATGAATCAGTTATCGAACCCCATTGCCCTTCATGGTTGTGAGGTCAGCAGTCCACTCACCAACCAACAATTCACTAAATGGGACAAAGACCCAATTGACACTCTGCATGCAGAGTTCTGCAAAAATAGACTTTGTGTACAACTCAAAACTCCAAACGATGCAGAGAGAAATTAGGACGATACCCGCTAGTTATCAACATCCAGAAAAGAGACGTTAAATTCTACAACCACCTAAAAGGAAGCGATTCCCAAACCTTCCATAAAGCCATCACATACAGAGAGATGAACCTGGAGAAGAGTCCCCTAAGCATGCTGGTCCTGGGGCTCTGTTCACAAACAGACCCCACAGAGCCCCAGGACAGCGACACAATTAGACCCAACCAAATCATGAGAAAACAAAGATAATTACTTGACACATTGGAAAGAATTAACAAAAAAACAGAGCAAACTAGAATGCTATTTGGCCCTACACAGAGAGTACACAGCGGCAGAATACCTGACCACTGTGACTGACTCAAACTTAAGGAAAGCTTTGACTATGTACAGACTCAGTGAGCATAGCCTTGCTATTGAGAAAGGCCGCCGTAGGCAGACATGGCTCTCAAGAGAAGACAGGCTATGTGCTCACTGCCCACAAAATGAGGTGGAAACTGAGCTGCACTTCCTAACCTCCTGCCAAATTTATGACCACATTAGAGACACATATTTCCCTCAGATTACACAGATCCACAAAGAATTTGAAAACAAATCGAGCATTGATAAACTCCCGTATCTGTTAGGCGAAATACTGCAGTGTGCAAAAAAGATTTGTGGCCCGTTGTCATGCGAAAAGGGAAACCAGTGAAGAACAAACACCATTGTAAATACAACCTATATTTGTCTGTTTATTTATTTTCCCTTTTGTACTTTAACCATTTGCACATTGTTACAACACTGTACATAATATAACATTTGAAATGTCTATATTCGTTTAACTTTTGTGAGTGTAATGTTCACTAATGTTTTTCACTTGTTTATTATCTACGTCACTTGCTTTGGCAATGCAAACATATATTTCCCATGACAATAACACCGTTTGAATTGAATTGACAAGTAGAGAGAAAGAGAGACAGAGAGAGACAGGCCATGTTCCCAACCAGAGGAGAGATAGATACAGGAAGTGACACCACAAGTAGCTGCTCTTTTATTTAGCCTGCTACATAGCCATGTGTGCAGGGAGTGTGGTGTGTATTTGTGCAGAGAGGAAACGAGCAGTAACCACACACTGCTGACTATGCAGGGCACGGCAGGGCTCTACTTCCAGACAGCCTTCTCATAGCAGCTCATCACATTCTTCAGACAGTCTAATGGTCTGCAGTCTACTTCAGCTTTCGTCAATACATTTCTGTTTGGTGTGTTCTCTACTCAAGACATTACCCTAGTAATAAACCCTCTCTGCTGGGCTATGCTACAGAGATAGGGAAACATCCTAGATGACTAGGGAAACATCCTAGATGACTAGGGAAACATCCTAGATGACTAGGGAAACATCCTAGATGACTAGGGAAACATCCTAGATGACTAGGGAAACATCCTAGATGACTAGGGAAACATCCTAGATGACTAAAACATCCTAGATGACATAGGAAACATCCTAGATGAATAGGGAAACATCCTAGATGAATAGGGAAACATCCTAGATGACTATCCTAGATGACTAGGGAAACATCCTAGATGACTAGGAAACATCCTAGATGACTAGGGAAACATCCTAGATGAATAGGACTAGAAGATGACTAGGAAACATCCTAGATGAATAGGGAAACATCCTAGATGAATAGGGAAACATCCTAGATGAATAGGGAAACATCCTAGATGAATAGGGAAACATCCTAGATGACTAGGGAAACATCCTAGATGAATAGGGAAACATCCTAGATGACTAGGAAACATCCTAGATGACTAGGGAAACATCCTAGATGAATAGGGAAACATCCCCAGATGACTAGGGAAACATCCCAGATGACTAGGGAAACATCCCCAGATGACTAGATGACTAGGGAAACATCCTAGATGACTAGGGAAACATCCTAGATGACATGGGAAACATACTACATGAATAGGGAAACATCCTAGATGACTAGGGAAACATACTACATGACATAGGGAAACATCCTAGATGACATAGGAAACATCCTAGATGAATAGGGAAACATCCTAGATGACTAGGGAAACATCCTAGATGAATAGGGAAACATCCTAGATGAATAGGGAAACATCCTAGATGACCCAGATGAGGAACTACATCCTAGATGAATAGTTACATCTTACATCTAATAGCTTGTTTTTGCAGATTTTCAGATTGATAAAACCCATATTATTGGTGTCACTTGTAGTGTTGTCTGTCCTCGGGTCATTGTAAAAAGCCCTTACCCTGCCCTGTAACCAGTGTTGGTAACCTGTGTAAACAGTGTGGTTAAGTGCTTGTGGTGGCATGTAGTGCTATGTAAAGTAGCTGGGAGAAATAGCTTTAAACCTGGGGAGGAGAGAGGAGAAGAAGACAAGCCTGGCCACAGAGGGAAAGAGGGACTTTCGTAGTAACCTTGACCTAATTCTCCTAACCTGTTACGTTCGTTCTTCTAACCCGTCTGCGTAATTCTCTGAACTTGCTACAAAAAATGTACTTTTGGTGGTTGCTGTGTGGAAGTGGCGTGTTTTTAGGCTGTCCCAGGGAAAGAGAGAGCGGTTAAGGTACAAAGAGAGGGAGGGAAGGTGAGCAGTACGATTCAATTTTAGTTCTGTATTGACTCTTTGCCTGTGATGGTTCGTCGGAGGGCATAGCAGGATTTCTTATAAGCATCCGGGTTAGTGTCCCTCTCCTTGAAAGTAGCATTAGTGTCCCTCTCCTTGAAAGTAGCATTAGTGTCCCTCTCCTTGAAAGCAGCAACTCTACCCTTTAGCTCAGTGCGGATGTTGCCTGTAATCCATGGCTTCTGGTTGGGGTATGTACGTACGGTCACTGTGGGGACGACGCCGGTGACTTGGTATACCCCTCAATGCCATCGGATGAATCCAGGAACATATTCCAGTCTGTGCTGCTAAACAGTCCTGTAGCGTAGCATCTGCGTCATCTGACCACTTCCGTATTGAGTGAGTCACTGGTACTTCCTGCTTTAGTTTTTGGAATCTGGAGGATAGAATTATGGTCAGATTTTCCAAATGGAGGGCGAGGGAGAGTGTTGTACTTGTCTCTGTGTGTGGTGTGAAGGTGGTCTAGAGGTTTTTTTTCCCCCTGCTTGCACATTTCACATGCTGATAGAAATGACTCAAAATGGATTTAAGTTTTACCTATGTTTAAGTTGTTGGTTTGAAAACATCCTCTAACAGTGTCTAGACTGTACTATATGTATGGTGATGCAATACTGAGATTTTATTGGGATTCCATGTTCCAAACATATTGCTCGCTGTACGGTGCATTCAGAAAGTATTCAGACCCCTTGACTTTTTCCACATTTTGTTACATTACAGCCCTATTCCAAAATTGATTATTATTATTTTTAAATATCATCAATCGACATACAATACCGCATAATAACAAAGAAAAAACAGGTTTTGAGAAAATGTTCCAATTGAATAAAAATACAAAAACAGAAATACCTACATGTTTTCCTCCATAATTCTTAAATGGAAGAAGTTGGGAACCACCAAAACTCTTCCTATAGCCGCCCGTTCAAACGGAGCAATCGGGGAGAAGGGCCTTGGTCAGGAGGTGACCAAGAACCCGATGGTCACTTTGACAGAGCTCCAGAGTTCCTCTGTGGAGATGGGAGAACCTTCCAGAAGGACAACCATCTCTGCAGCACTCTACCAATCAGGCCTTTATGGTAGAGTGGCCAGACAGAAACCACTCCTCAGTAAAAGGCACATAACAGCCTGCTTGGTGTTTGCCAAAAGGCACCTAAAAGACTCTCGGACCGTGAGAAACAAGATTCTCTGGTCTGAAGAAACCAAGAGTGAATTCTTTGGCCTGAATGCCAGTCGTCATCTCTGCAGGAAACCTGGCACCATCCCTACGGTGAAGCATGGTGGTGGCAGCAGCTTGCTGTAGGGATGTTTTTCAGCGACAGGGAGACTAGGCAGGATCGAGGAAAGGTGAACGGGCAAAGAACATGGAAATGTGTTTACTCACTATTTAAAAAAAGAAGATAGAGAACAAGCTATGAAGGAAAAGTATTGTAGTTTTGGTGCAGGTACAGGCAACTAGCGCAAAAATAATATAATATATAATATTATATGCCATTTAGCAAAACAATACGATAAGATATATCGTTACATTCTAAAACCCTATATTGTAACCATTTCTGTTTCAAACCCCCAAGTGTTTCACCCCAAGTGTGTGTGTGTGTGTGTGTGTGTGTGTGTGTGTGTGTGTGTGTGTGTGAGTTATTTCTGCAGTATTGATGAAGAGGGACATTGGGGACAGCAGAGACACTGAATAAGTGAACGAATAGTATCTCTCCTCTCTCGTCTCTCGCTCTCTTTATCTACCTCATCTCATCATGACTAACAATGTCAGTCAGGGGACACCTGAGAGATCTACCAGCCCTCCACCTCCTCCACCCGGCCCCTCTCTACCTTCCATCATGGGTGTCAGCAGGTCTAGGCTGTCTTTATGTCACTTAGAGAGTGTCCTGTTGGCCTTCCATCATGGCTGTCAGCAGGTCTAGGCTGTCTTTATGTCACTTAGAGAGTGTCCTGTTGGCCTTCCATCATGGGTGTCAGCAGGTCTAGGCTGTCTTTATGTCACTTAGAGAGTGTCCTGTTGGCCTTCCATCATGGGTGTCTTTATGTCAGGTCTGTTGGCCTTCCATCATGGCTGTCTTTATGTCACTTAGAGAGTGTCCTGTTGGCCTTCCATCATGGGTGTCAGCAGGTCTAGGCTGTCTTTATGTCACTTAGAGATCATGGCTGTCCTGTTGGCCTTCCATCATGTGTGCTGTCTTTATGTCACTTAGAGAGTGCAACTTGAGTTGGGGGTCTTGTGGTGTAACTGGAGCTAGCAAGGAATCAGCCTGATGGAAAACATGCCCACACACACACCCAGGATACCCCACCAGCAAAACCTCTGCCACCTGTCATCGTTGGGGGGTTGATCAGATGTCCCCTCCCCTCTTTTCTCCCTCTCCCCCTCCTCAAACACATTCACCTGGTTGCAGTCCAGAGATGCAGTCCTTCCATGTCATTAAAATGCACCGGGCCACTTTAACTCACTTTTAACGAGCTACACGACCACTACAAAATGGAGGAACACTTTCTGACTGGTAATGCACCCCTCCTTATTTGAACAAGACACCCAGACCTGGAATACAACCCCCCCCCAGATAGACCTGCTAGGCAATGCAGCAGCACTAGTCTGACAATGAAGTAATGTGGGTTGTTTATGGCTGTGTGTAGCATAGTAGCTTGTGTTGTATTATGTGATAGGCTGGATCCATTCTCTGTCTGTGTGCTGCTTCTCTGTTCAG